>NC_134017.1:41504301-41807635 GCF_040712315.1 Castanea sativa | reverse complement strand
AAAGATAATTCAGCAGGAATAATTTGTTTATCAACTCAAGCTCTGTCCTTAAAGTAAGTTGAGTGTCCACAGATTGTTGTAGGAAGAAGGCACTCAAAGGTAGTTACAATCTTATTAATGTATTGATGTGGAAAGCAGAAAGGAAAAAATATTTTAATTTAGAATTTATTTGTTTTTAGAGTCAATTGTATACTTATTTTCAGTATTAGTAGTCAATTATGTTTATTAATATTTTTATTTAATTTCATAGAGTTACGGGTATTACGGTAATTTAATAATTGGGATTTTTGTGTCATTTAGAGTTAGGTTTTCAATTAGAATTAGAGTATCCTATTCTCATCTTGGTTTTTAAATACCTCTCCATCCATAGCTAACCGCCTTATAGAAGGCTCTGTCCCTAAACTAAGTTGAGTGTCCACTTATTGTAGAAGGAAGAAGACACTCAAAGGAAGTTACAATCTTATTAATGTATTAATGCACACTGTTTTCATTAACATCTACTTCTTGGTGTGTGCAGAAATTTTGAGAAAAAATTATTATGTAATCCTGAAGTATACTCCCTCCATCTCACAAGGAGGTGGATTTTAACAACTTGTGTTTTACGCTATTCCAACAGTGATTGAAACATCAAATTTACCCAATTATTTAGTGAAAAAAATTGGAAGGGAAAGAAAAAATCGTGCAAGACAACTTTAATGAGCACATGTGGTGCATTGAATATAAATTAGATATCTTACAATTTTATCACTTAAATAGCAAACAACTTTTAGAGGAGAAATGTGAATCTACTTGCCACATTTTAACTTTTGTTTATGCTATAAGATAGAAATTATATTCTAACATAATATAAGTGTATATATGTGTGAAATTTCTTCCTGAAAATTTGATCCCGATCTTTGCCCCTACACCCCACTGCACCAAGGTTGTGCAGTGGTCACATTATAGCTTAAATAGCAAAAAACTTTTGTAGGAGAAATATGATTCTACTTGCCACATTTTAAAAAGATATAGGTATTTGTTGTCTTTGAAACAAGCATGCCTCTGTCTCTTGTGACCTTAACACATTTTCAATCAAAATTAATTGTACTAGATAAGATAAGCAATAATAAATCTGAGCGATACAAAAGGTCATAAAACGCTGAAATTTCAAAAATTCTAGTCAAACAAAATCCTACTTACCCCAAAATTAAAGGTAAAAATACAAAGCAATATTTGGTTAAAATTTCCCCCTGTTACTTTTACCAATTGCTGTTGGAATTTTCCTGAACAAGTCTTGATTCCAAAAAGAGTACTTGCGGGCTGAGCACGTTGAAAAAACAAACCAATAAGCACCCAATTAAATGGGCTGCAGTCCATTGGATTTTAACTTCTGCTTTGAGTCCTGAGGGTTTGACATCAACCAAGACCATATTGGCCCAACATTAGCCCAGACAAAGAGAGAATGGAGGGTCTCCTAATCTGTAAGCACCAAAGGGCAATTAATGAACATACTCCACTAGTAAAATTTCTCATTCGTTCAAAAAATCATTTTTCTTTTTACATTTTAAACTTTAGAGAGTTCAGTATATTTATTTTAAAGCTTAATTTTTTAAAAATGATTTACTTAAACCTCTAATTTCTGTTTTAAACGTTTCATTTTATAGTTTGAGATGATTTTATTTAAATCTTAGAATTTTGGGTAAGTTTCATTTAAATTTCTTTTATTGCAGCTAGTCATGTGATGTTTCATTGTGTTTACAGGGAAAAAAAAAAATGAAACTTGCCCATTAATATTAAATAAAAAATTTTGTTTAAAAAATCATCTTCTATTTGTTGTGAAATCTAATTTTAACAACTAATTTGATCTAATGAGGTGCCTAATGGGTTTATCTGTTAAATATGCGAATAACCAGAGTCGACCAACAAAGGCATACCCACTTTCATTATATTGCCGATGTTGTTGTCCTCCTTGAGATTTTATGCATCTCTCCAATGCTCATCACTGAGGGAGGCAAGATATACTAATGATTTGTCGCGAGCACGTGAAACTTAACATTTTTTTTCAATTCGTAAAAGTCATCCATGATTGATTTTGTGAAATTTTGTGAAAATTATCAAAGAATCCACTAGGAAGTTATCTTTTATTTTATTACAAAATCTAGTTTTGAGAATATTTATGATTGAAAATGTCTGCTTCATAATTGCAAGAGAGACTAAAAGAATAATTAAAATACAACCATTACAGAAAAGAAATAGTGTGAACCACAAAAGTTGAAAATTTGATATATTATCAGTAAGGTCACAATTTGTACCTAAGCTCAATGAGGTCACAAATAGAAAATTGCCACAAATGTAAGTTTCTTTAAAAAGAATTTTGTATGTACCAACAGTTCTCTATACGAATTCCATAACCTGCTTTTTAAGATTAAAAAATTTCTTGAGTTGTGGAAAAAAATTAATTCCTAATTTTCTTGGTTTTTTAAGGCACGTACAGATTATTTCAACATTGAGCAGAACAATACAAAACCCTATAGGCCAATAACATGATTAATACAAATCAATAATAAAAACAAGACAAAATACTGAAAAATTGTAAGATATGCCCATTTTTACTAAATGTACCATTTTCTTTTAGCTCAATCAATTTTAATGAATATATATTCTTTTGTCCAACATAACCTACAAGCCAATGGAATCGTTGATTTGCAAAATACCCTCCAAAGCAGCTAGACTCCTACTGTGCTCCTTTTGTGAAAAATTGACAAGCCAAAAAGCATATGGGAAGGACTTATAGATTTTTTTTTGCTTCATTTTTTTCTTTTTGAGCAAAAGTTTAGTGAGAGAGAACTTGGTGTGCATTTGGTTGTTGTTGTTGTTGTTTTTTTTTTTTTTTTTTAAAGATTTTCAATCACTCTAAATAAGGCCACTGTATGGTTTTAACAAGAACGGAGCTAAGGAAATAAAAATATTAAACGAAAAAAAGAAAAAGAAACAAGGCATGTGCTTGTTGCACACGCATTCTCCCTCTCATATAACACAAAAAACTGACAAAAATTACAAACACCCTCTCTTCTTCTTTTTTGCCTAAACAGAAAGCTCGTTCCTCTCTCTTTCTCAAGCGCCTTCTTCTCCTCTCTCACAGTCCCGTCAATCAATCGAACTCTCTCCCCTCTCAGTCATATCAAAAGATGACTCACTCGGGACCAAAACTAGCAGCTGCTCTATACATCTTGAAAAAATGTGAAATCTAAACCTATTCATTTTTTCTTCTTTATAAATCTATCTATCATCTTTCTTTCTATCTTTCACTCTCATTTCAATAGTTTTCTATCTACATCCTTACTCTACTTTTTTTTTTAGATGGATGGAGATTGAACTTGAAGAAGGCTCTCTATGGTGAAAAATACAAAACCTATGGTATATTAAACCTTAAGTTCTTCTTCTTCTTCTTCTTCTTCTTCTTCTTCTTTTCTTAAGAATGTTTTTGCTGAAATATCTCTTTTTATGTTTTTTGCTTTTGGGTTTAAGCATGCTTAGTTGAAAGGATGGGTAGGAAACACTACAAGAAAAAAAAAAGACTAAATACAATGAAAAAAGTCTTTGCAATAACAACTAATGTCGTTGTAATAGGTGTTATTGTAACAACAAAAAAGTCGATGCAAGTCATTGCAATAAACTTCGAGGCAATAGGTTTTTGCAACACTAGATTTTCGTTGCAAAAAATTTCATATATTGCAACGATTTACTTTGAAAATCTCGTTGCAATAAGTTATTTTTTTTATTTAAAAAAAGCAATAGGTTTATGCAACACTAGATTTTTGCTGCAATAATTTCCATATATTGCAACAATTTACTTTGAAAATCTATCGAACTCTCTCCTCTCTCAGTCATTTTAGAAGATGGCTCACTCGGGACCAAAACGAGTGGCTGCTCTATACATCTTGAAAAAATGTGATTTCTAAACCTATTCATTTCTTCTTCTTTATAAATCTATATATCATCTTTCTTTCTTTCTTTCACTCTCATTTCAATAGTTTTCTATCTACATCCTTACTCTACTCTTTTTTTTTTCTTTTCTATTTTAGATAAATGGAGATTGAACCTGAAGAAGGTTCTCTATGGTGAAAAATACAAAACTTATGGTATATTAAACCTTAAGTTCTTCTTCTTCTTCTTCTTCTTCTTCTTCTTCTTTTGTTAAGAATGTTTTTGCTAAAATATCTATTTTTATGTTTTTCTTGTTTTTTGTTTTTTGTTTTTGTTTTTTGGTTTAAGAATGGTTAGTTGAAAGGATGGGTAGGAAACACTACAAGAAAAAAGATTAAATACAATGAAAAAAGTTGCTGCAATAACAACTAATGTCGTTGTAATAGGTGTTATTGCAACAACAAAAAAGTCGATGCAAGCCATTGCAATAAACTTCGAGACAATAGGTTTTTACAACATTAGATTTTCGTTGTAATAAATTCCATATATTGCAACGATTTACTTTGAAAATCTCATTGCAATAAGTTATTTTTTTATTTAAAAAAAGCAATAGGTTTATGCAACACTAGATTTTCGCTGCAATAAATTCCATATATTGCAACAATTTACTCTGAAAATCTCGTTGCAATGGTCATTTTTTCATTAATTTTTTTTAAATATATAAAATAAATAAATCTTTTTTTTAAATAATAATTTTTTCATTAAACTATTTTGCAATTCAAAAACCATATCTAGGTACTATACTAACAAATTAAAGATATGCATAAAAGATAAAAAATTCGATATACTTCATTTCAATACATATGTCAAAAAACACAAATATATACACAACTTGTTGAATTTACATTCAAACACATAGTTTCAAAAAGTATGCAAAAATCAATACAACATGAGAGAAAAGCTTCTTCCCGAAGGTGTTATCCATGCATGCTTCATAACCATTTCATTGACTTTCCACCTATTTTGGAAAAATAAGAAAAGAAAATAAGTATAAAGTTGAAAAACATCATTTATATATAACACAATGACAGCAATATGCACCATCATTGATTCTAAAAGAAAACACATACAAAACAATACTACTTGAAGACTGTACAATTAAACAAAGAAAAATCAAATTAAAATTTAAAGAGAACCAAAAAATTACCTAAAAGTTAGAGAGAAAATCTTTAAACTGAGAAAGAGTCTCTCTAAGGAGACTATGAATTAAGAGAGACTAAAATTTGAGAGAGAAAATTTAGAGTTAGTAGATATGAGAGTGAAATGGAAATTTGAGAGATAAGTTTTGTAGTTAGTAGATAAATTTGAATTTTGAGATACACTTAAGAAAGAGGGAAAGTGAAATGGAAAAAAAAAAAAAAAAAAAAAAAAAGAATAGGCGTGGGGAAAGAGAGAGAGAGAGGGAGAGAAATTGAGATGAGAAAAACACAAAGATAAACGTGGGTGACAAAAAGGGAAACTAAGATGAAAAAAGAAAAAGAAAAAAAAAGAGGTAGGAGAGAGAGAGAGAGAGAGAGAGAGAGAGAGAATTTGAGATTAAAAAAAAAAATAGGAGATAGAGGTGGGTGAGATAAAGAGGAAAAAAAAAAAGATAGGCGTGTGTGAGTTAATTTTGAGATGAGAAAAAATAGGAAGATAGATGTGGTGAGAGAAAGTGGGAAATTGAGATGAGAAAGAAAAGGAAGACGTGTGGTGAGAGAGAAATATTGAGATAAGAAAAAAAAAAAGGATAGACATGGGTGAGAGAGAGGAAATTAATAAAATAAAATAAAAATGGCGTCAATTTCTCAAATTTTTCCGCTACTCAATTACTCACCTCTATTATATCAACAAAATATGATGTGAAATAAAGATTTATCCTATTACAACAATATAGTTTGATGTGAAATAAAAAATTATCTATTGCAACAAAATATCTCAATGTAAAATAAGAGTTACCTATTACAATAACACATTTTAATGTAACATAATAATTATTGCTATAATCTCATATTGATGTAATAAATTTAAGTTACAATTATAACCCAAAAAAAAAAAAAAAAACCTAGAGATGTAATAGTATATATATTACATCTTCTTTTTTCTTTTTTTTTTGCTATAATACTTGTTGTATTATATCTTTTTTCTTGTAGTGAAAGCTAAGTTGTTCTTGAATGGGGAAAAGCTCAAAGTTGAGGGAGCTCAGCCACAATGCTCACCACAAGAAGGAACTAGAGCGAAGAAGTGAGAAACTCAGCCTCAAAGCTCACCACACAAGGGAAATGGTGCCAAAGAAAATCGGGAAGGTATTTTTCTTTCTTTTCTTTTTTTCTGTAAAATATGTTTGTGTTTAGCTGATATATATTCCATTAACTTGCTTTTTGTGTGTGCTAATTTTGCTAGGTGCTCAAGGAGGGGCACTACTAGGCAGCCTATCAGCCATTGTCGTGGATCAAATTGTGTTTGACATGGCGATAAAAGGAGTTAGCCAAGCCCTAAGTATTCATGACAAGACATTGGAGGAAGCTACCAAAACAGTATGGGATTCCGTGACAGGAATGGACGTAACGAAATTAATATTAACGACAAATGCAACTGTCCTAAAAATCGAAATGACACATGCTAAGGTGATGGGACTGAAGGAAGCATTAGATGAAGAGAGAAAGGAATTGATGGAGGTGAAAAATGACCTGAGGGAAGCAAGAAACGAATTGATGGAGGAGAAAAATGACGTGAGGGAGGTAAAAGCTGTCGTTGGTCCTCCTAAATTTCTACAACCAAGCTCCGGCAGTGGCAGTAGCAGTGGCGGTGGAGGTGGCAGTGGCAGTGGCGGTGATGGTGAAGGTTGGCAGTGGCAATGATGGTAACGGTTGGGATTAGGTTTGTTTTATAAGGAATAGGAGTAATTTAAAGGGTTTTTCTTTTTTTAGTTTAATGTTTTTGGAGCAAAACTTGTTTGGTGCTGAAATATGATAACTCTCTTTTGTAATTTTTTTTTTATTTATTAGGTCCCCCTTCCCTATTACAAATCAAAAAAAAAAAAAAAAAAGAGTTAGTTCAAAGTCGAGTCTAGTCCCACATCGCTTAAGTCTGTGTTAGGAGAGGGACTTATTACTCGCTCCACAACTCCAACTGCCGCATGCAGTTTTGGAGTTGGCGTGTGAATTTAAGTCCTTATTCCATTCTACTAAGCACTGAGTCTAGGCTTCCCCTTCCCTATTCCAAAAAAATAATAATAATAATCAGTTCAAAGTCGAGTCTAGTCCCACAGTGCTTAGGTCTGTGTTAGGAGAAGGATTTATAACTCGCTCCATGACTCCAACTGTCGTATGCAGTTTTGGAGTTGGCATGTGAGTTTATGTCCTTATTCCATTCCGCTAAACATTGAGTCTAGGTTTCCCCTTCCCTATTCCAAATCAATATATATATATATATCCAATAGGTCGGCCCTATTACTCAAAATCGTTTAACTAATCCTTAATTATGCACTTCTGCTTCTTCATTTGTGTGTTTGCCTAAAATTAGCTTTAACCTAATTTTATTCCTCCTATGCCTAGAAGTGTATAGCTTACTATTCACTTATTTAGGAAAATAACCATAAATAAAATGTATGTATATCAATCATTAATTGATTTGATACTTATGTTTCAATCTTTTTTGTTTCAAACCCAACTTTGTTACTGAAACATTCTTTTCACGGCTCATTATAAGCTACTTAATGACTTGTATATTTTATTCAACTAAATACACCCAAAAATATGTGTTTAATCCCATTGTATGTGTGCGTGTCTTTTGTTTCAAACCCAACTTTGTTACCGAGACATTCATTTCATGGCCCATTATAAACTACTTTTTAATGACTTGTATATTTATTCAACTAAATACATCCAAAAATATATGTTTACCCATCAAGATATATGTTTGTGTGTGTGTGTGTGTGTGTGTGTGTGTGTGTGTGGGGGGGGGGGGGGGGGATCAAAAATAACATCCCAAAATATATGTTTAATCCCATCAATATGTGTGTGTGTGCGCGCGCCCGTGTGTGTGTGGTTAATGGATTAATATTGTGCTTAATTGATTAGGAAGTGAAGTCAAAAGTAGATAGTTCCTTCATTCGGTTACTTGGGTATAATGAAGAGTAAAAAGAAAAGGCAGGGCAAATCCTTTTTTAAGAACTCACAACTTTTATTTTATTTTATTTTATTTAAAAAAAAAAAACTGAACTTTTTATCACCTTCGGTTTTTAAGTTTGTCTCTATTTATGTGAACACAATAACAAGTGCAAAAGGGTCTACCTAACAAAAATTCCATCACAAAGCACCGAGGGGTTGCAATTCATGTTGGCTTGTCTTATTTGCATTGTGTTATGTTGAGATAAAGGGCATCAAGCTAAATAAATTGGCACAAACATGACATGTTTATTAAGACACAATCAATTGACATGGTTAATAAACATGTCGTGTTGAGTTGACACAAATACAACATTACTCATTTTAAAAATCATTCTTTCAAGCGGTTCAAATCCATTTTTCTCTAATCCTTTTATAAAATGATTCCTTTTTAATATTAAACAAGCTATGTAACCTAATTACAACCCATTTTACCCGCTTCAAACATGACACATTTCAACCTATATGACCTTATTAATATTTTTTTAAAAATTTAAATAAACAACTAATTACATACAAAATCATAACATCAAAATACCTATAAAGAAAAAAATTTAAAAGGTCAAAATATAAAATCAAAGTACTTATAAAGCATGCAATCTAGAAGTTCATAATAACATCAAATACTTAAAACATACAATCTAAAAGGTAATAGATTAATCGAAAATAAAATAAATATATGATTATTCTACAGCTTAAATGAGTCATGTTAAAATAGGTTATTTTGTGTCGACATGAATGAATAATCATATCTTATTGTATCAAATGCATGTTAAGCAAATTAACTTGCAACTAACATTTTTTTTTATCATGTCTGACACAACCGCTTAATGCTAAACTTTAACTCTCAAAAACTCATATCGTATTCATGAATCATGTCAAAAATATTGTCACCTCTAAAGGTACCTTTGAACTTTGAAATTTGGTTTCTTTAATATTTGGTCGAGGTAGATTAATCAATAATGGGAAAATGGTTTCATTAAGAGGTAGTTGAAAAGAGCTAAATGCCAATCTTAACAATCACTACACAGTTGACATAACATTATTTGATCTTAATATATAAGGATTCTCTTCATTTGAAATATATTTATTTTGATTGTTCTAATTAAACATTACAAATTTAAAAGTGTATCAAGTGTCACATCACTTAGGCCCTTTTGGATATACATCACTGTAAGTTTTTTTAAGGTCTTCTACTCTCTCACTGTGTGTGTTAAAAATATTTAGTATTTTAAAAAAAATGTCACATCACTTAAAATTTCAAATGAGGTGATACTTTGTACTCTTTCAAATCAATAAATAATATATTAGTAGTAAAATAGACTCCTCATATTTAGAATGAAATAAAGATACAATCATTTTTCTTAGGTTGATTTGATGAGTTATTTTTGTTGATTTTCAACAGTGTTTCAAATTTTTTTTTTTTTTATGAATTGAAATTTGTATTTAACAAAAAGAAAATTATAAGGAAACAAAATCGACAATTTCACTTTATACGTAACTATACAGTATACACACTAGAAGGGCAACAACCCAGACCAAAAGAATTAAACCAATCTTGATTCTTAGAGTATTTAGCTAATTAATAAATAAAAAAAATTAAACATGTGAAAATTATGCCACATATACAGTGTTTCACATCTAGTTTAATGAATTGAGATCCGTGCAATTATCTTTTGAGAGTTGAATATTAAAAATTAAAAATATTAGAATTAATCTCAACTTTTGAATCATAAAAAATAAAATAAAAATTAACCTTAATCATATCTCATATTAATAAAAGTAATCATTTTGAACTAGTTTGGATTTCGTGCATTCGTTGATGTTAAAAGGGAAGCAACTGAAAAGACAACCAAAGAGAAAAATAAAGAATAATGAGCGTGTTGCCATATAGGGTGTACGGAAGCAAAGGGTTTGGTTATTTTAGTACAAGTCCAGCCCAGTAGAGCCGCATCAACAGACTCTAGACTACTACGATTGTGAGTGGTTCTCTTCTCAATAAAAATATGCAATGCAGTATGATATCTAACAAAAAGTAGTGGGATTTTTTCCACACTAAACACCTGTGTTTTTATTTTATCGTTTACTATAAAGAAAATGACTATTGTTGTTGACAGTCATGAAATAATATGTAGGAATTAGGATAGGATATTCAATGTGATTCAGACAAAACGATAGAAATTGTTTTTTTTTAGCCCTCATATCCAAATCATCGAAAAAAGTTTCTTTCCAAATTAGTTTGAAGAGAAATCTTTTAAATTTATCAAATATTTTTATATTGAGTATAAAATTTGAAAATCTATCTATTGAATTGTATGTTTTTATTATATTATTCATGCTTGCAAAATTTCAAGAAAATCAAAAATTCATTGCTATGTTATCAAACAAATGTTAAAATTTCAAGTTTTTGTAATCTAAAATTGTGTATAAAAAATAAGTTCATTGATCAAATAGTAAATAAAATCCAATTTGAACGAAATTTGATATGCATGTTAAGAACATAAGGAATATGAAATTCAACGGTTAGATTTTCAAAATTCATACCTAAAAAAAATGTATATGATAAGTTTGAAGGGTTTCTCTCCAAACTAGTTTGGAGAGAAACTTTGTTCTAAAAATATATAGGATCACAAAAGAAATTCACCTTATATAATTTAGGCATTGAGAATTGAAACCCACTACAATATGCAATTTTATTTTATTATTTTTTTTAATGACTGTCTCAATTCCATTAGATGAGGCTCTTTTTTTATTATTACTGGATTTAGTATCATAATTTTTTATTCATTTTAATTTGAGATTTACTTGTTTGTTTATCCATTTGCAAACCATGCGAAGAGGATTTTATTTTAGAGTTATAATTTTTCAAAAAAATAAAAATAGAAGAGTCTTTGAGCACGTACGCAAGTGCGTGCTCAAAGACTAGTATTCAATAATTATCATTTGTTTTTTGCAATTTTGTTGATGTAGTAATCAATGTTTTAATGATTAGAAGATAATGGAATAATTCAGTATTAACCTTTAAGGGGAAGAAAAGATCCACCAAGCAAATCTTATAAATTTACATAGAATGAAAATGCTATTATGAAAATTACATGTGAAAATATTTACAAAAGCTAGTATGAAGAACTTGATGGATCAATGTAGAAACTTGAAATATTTGTTATGAGCTTTACTAACTGTTTATTTGCTGAAAGTGCTTTAAAAAATAAAGGAAATGTTTTTTATTTTTGGGTGAGGAGCCAGCTAAAATGAGCTCAAAATCCTAAATTATGATAATTGAAAATTATTAACCTTTATAAAAAAAAATTTTTTTTTTAAAAACAAGAATAGAAGCTAGTTTAGAGTTAAGGATCCTTGTATCTAATTCTTTTCTACGGGAGTTAAAAAAAGTAAAAAATAAAAAAAAAATAAAAGTCCATAGGTAAGAATATAGACAAAAAAATTTGTGACACAATACTTTAAATTGTTGTGGGAATATACGTTAATCTTCTCATTGTAATTTTGATTTATTTTTAGTTTGTTTTGTTTCACATTATTTTTCCTAAATAGGAAAAATTTATGAAATTTCACTGATTGTATAGTCCTCACACAAAACTAAACCAAAAAAAAAAAAAAAAAAAACCTTTTTCTCTTTTTTTTTTTTTTTAGAAGACAAAGATGAAGCCACCATAAAGCATTTGAATATACATTCATATGGATATGACTTTAAGCATTCGATAGTTGATACATTATATGAACTTACATTAATAGGATGGGACACATTAAAGAGAAGGGGTAATATATTTCATTGAAAGCAGTAAGCTTGTAACCGCATATTTCTTATTTATGCAATTTTTTAAACTTCCCTTGCCCTTCTTTTATCCCCTGATCCCCTTCTTAATCTCATATTCCTCCTAAAATGGTGATAAAAAAACAAATACCAATGCCTTGGTGCAAACCAAACTAACTCATGAATTTTGAGAAAATAGTTTTTCTGCTATCATCATCTATGGCAGACCTCCTAGCTCTCCTAAGACACACAGAAAGAAAAAAAAAAATAGTGAATTCATAGAAATCAAGGCATTACATAAAAACGTCAATTAGAATTAATGGAAAGTAAAACGTAAAAAAATAAGTTCAAAGAATGCTAAAAACAAAATAGATTGGTGAAAAATAAGTCTTCAACCATGAAAATTCTAAAGCATCAACGGATATAATTACCGCATCATTAAAAACCCATTCTGAATCTAATTGTATATGCACAACAACCAATTTTCATTTTCATGTGCATTGCATCATCCTATGAAGCAGGGGATCCCAATTAAATAAGAATTACCAATCGAATAAACATATTCAATCCCTAAAGCTATCATCAATGTTTAGATAGACCAATATGCCAAAGCATGGGCATAAATTGTAATTGTTCAATTAGAGAAATATTGTAAGGCTTATTTAACTATAGGGTGAAAGAACAAATAAGATGCTACACTTATACACTCTAAACGAACTATACCATCACCCAATTATTGGTTTCAAGATTTTTGGCACACCACATACGGATGGTAAGTACTCCACAAATTCATCCTTTGTTCACTGAAAAATAATTAAAAAAAAGGAGGAAAATAGCCAATACAAAATTTATGCTTTGGCTACTTCTTGCCTGAGCTTTTTTGGTTGTTATCTTTAAGATGAGTTTGGTTTAGCTTTTTAAAACTGAGTTTCTTGAAAAAGTGGGGTTTTTAAAAAATGCAATATGAAAAAATGTTTTTTGAAAAAACTGAGTATTTGGTAAAAGCTGTTAGAAAGTGTTTTTTAGAAAAGCTGAGTATTTGGCTAGCACTTATAAAAAGTGGTGGTTTGAGTGATAAATTACCAAAAAGGACAATATAAATATAAATGAGTTTTTTTTTTTTTTTATATAAGAAATATAAAGGAGTTTGTTTCATACTTAAATCAACTACTTCATATTGGACCGTGGAAGTTTCTCTAACATAGGGGGAGGCCACTCCAAACCCTAGCCATTCAGTAGAAGGCTGTGCCTATCCTGGGGGTTAGGCTTTCCTTGTTCTCCTCGTGTGTCTCGAACTACGAGTGTGAGTCCATTCCTGCTGTAACATCAGTCTGCATCAATATGGAGGAGTTGTTTGTAAGGTGGAAAAAACTCTCGCTTTTAGAATAGGAGTGTGAATATAGTGGTGGCACGATAGATACGAAAGGGGGTAGGACCATTGCAGCAAAATTCCTCACACGACGAGCTCTGAATATGGAAGCCATTGGTCGGACGTTCAAACAACTATGGCAAACAAAAAAGGGTTTTGTGGTCAAGGATTTAGGGAATCATGTGGTATTATTCGTTTTCTCAGATGAAGCTGATGTGGATAGGGTCTTAATGGGTGAACCATGGAGTTATGATAAATTCCTAGTGTCTCTATGTAAATTAGAGAAGAATGTCGCAGTAAGGGATCTGGTTTTTGATAAAACGTCTTTTTGGGTACAACTACATGATTTGCCTGTGGGAGAGATGAACTAGGAAGCCGCGGCTGAGATTGGAAAGGTCATGGGAGAAGTATAGAAGGGTGCTCGTGAATGGGGAAACCATGATTTGAGCAGCTTCATGAGGATACGAGTTAAGGTGGATACAACAAAACCACTCTGTCATGGGAGAAAGTTTCGGAGTCCAGATGGGGAGGTGGGATGGATTGATTCAAATACGAACGCCTTCCGAATATTTGCTACTGGTGTGGTAGGTTGTCTCATAGCGATAAGGATTGTGAACTCTGGATTAAGAGCAATGGTTCCCTGACTGAAGAAGATAGACAGTTTGGTGCTTGGCTTCGGGCTCCAACGACGAATACAAGAAGATGTTCAGTTGTCCAGGTAGAGGGTGTGGAAGAAGACAAACGAAGAGATGAGGTGGTTGACGAAGTGGCGGCGAGGGGTTCTACGTGTCAGGCGGAGGAGATAGAAAGGGAGACGGGACATGACGGCGAGCCCAAGAAGAATCTGAAAGCTGAGGTAGGGGTATTTTCGAAATTTCATTCAAGTGATGATTACGTTTCCGAAATCCCAGGGGTTATAAAAGTTAAGGCTAGTATCTCGGGTAGGAAGGCAGAGTTTCAGGAGGTCTTGAATGATATTGATTTCAATATTTCTAAGTTTGATATTCCAACTATTGGCCCAAGCAAGAGCGGGCCCATTTTGGAAGTGGAACAGCCCAAGTGTCTTAATTTGCCTAGTGGTGTTAGTGAGGATGGGCTAAGCCTAGAAACAGATGAGGTTTTGGGCCAAAATTGCATTTCACAGGGAGTAGAGATAAGAGGCCGTGGCTGGAAGAGATTAGTGCAAGAAAGACACTTAAGTGAAGCCCAGACAGTTCCTACGCAGAAAAAAAGAACATATAGAGACGTCAAGGAAGTGAATAACATTATGTCCCCAGGGAAGAAACGCTATGTACTTCCCAAAAACCAAATGCCAACGGCGGAGGCTGCAGGGCAGCCCCGCTGAGAACAATGAGTTGCATTGCTTGGAACTGCCGTGGGCTTGGGAACCTATGAACAGTGGAGGAACTTGAAGATATTATTTGAGCACAAGATCCCCTAATTCTCTTTCTATCAGAGACCTGGGCTGAAAAGAAGGATAAATTAGAAAGGTTACGGTGTAAGATCAAATATGCTAGTCTATTTATCGTCCCTAGTCAGGGTAGGAGCGGTGGGTTAGCGCTTTTGTGGAAACATGACAACGTTGTGTGGGTAGACAGCTTCTCCAAGAACCATATTGATGCAGTAGTTAATGGTGGTTCTTCTGATGCATGGCATTTCACCAGTTTTTATGGAGAGCCGGATACAAACTTCAGGGATGAAGCTTGGGGAATGCTTCGTATGTTACGTGCCAAACCACATTTGCCATGGTGTTGCATGGGCGACTTCAACGAAATCCTCAAAACTGAAGAAAAGAGAGGAGGTCGGATTAGACCAGATGGCCAAATGCAAGCTTTTAGGGATGTATTGGATTTTTGCGGTTTCATGGATCTTGGTTATACGGGTCCAGAGTTCACTTGGCAGGGGCGGAGGCATGGGTATGTGATCTGGGAACGTCTAGATAGAGGAGTGGCCAATTACAATTGGGTAGTGAAATTTCCTGCATCCACCATCCGTCACCTTCATTGCCATTCATCGGATCACCGACCTATAAGTTTGGTTTTTAACCCAAATAATGAGTCCCAAAGGTGTTTTAGAAGGCCATTCCGATTCGAAGAAATGTGGTTGTCCAATAGCGGGTGTAGCGCCACAGTCTTGAGAGCATGGCAGATTCATCAAGAAGGCACACCAATGTTTAGAGTAGAAAAAAAAAACTGAAGAAATGTAAGAAGATGTTGAAGGCTTGGAGTAAAGATCACTTTGGGAACATTAAAAAACATATTGTAAAGAAGAAAGAATCTCTTTGGAAGGCAGAGGAATCAGCTGCAAAGGGGGGAAGCTATAATGTGGTAGTTCAGCTTCGTCGTGAGTTAAATATTTTGCTGGAAAAGGAAAGTCAAATGTGGAGGCAACGATCCAGAATTCAATGGGTGGCAAAGGGAGACAAAAACACGAAATATTTTCATGGGGTGGCTACACAAAGAAAACGAAAGAATTTCATCAAGGGTGTTCGAGATTCAGAAGGTAGATGGCAAACAGCTGAGGGGGTGATATTGGACATCTTTGTGGACTTTTATACCAAGCTATTCACTTCATCAGATGTTAAGGACCTTGACTGAGTCTTGGTTAGAGTTAAAAGGGTGGTGACAGATGATATGAATGTTGAATTACAAAAGCCTTACAGTATGGACGAGGTTGAAATTGCTATTAGACAAATGGCACCATCTAAGGCTCCGAGTCCGGATGGGATGCCCCCGCTCTTTTACCAAACCTTTTGGCAGGACATTGGGACAGAAGTTTCAGAAGCTGTTCTCTCTTGTTTAAACTCTGGTACACTCCTTAAATCCATAAATCATACTTTCATCACCTTGATCCCTAAAGTTAGCAATCCTGAGAATGTTTCTGAGTTTAGGCCAATAAGTTTATGTAACGTACTTTATAAAATTCCTAGTAAGGTTATCGCTAATAGACTTAAGCCCATTCTAAATTCTATTGTGTCAGAAGCTCAGAGTGCCTTTATAGCAAATAGACTTATAACAGATAACATATTGATTGCTTTTGGTCAAATATAAAGAGATCTCCTACGGGGTCATTATCAAACACAACCTTGTGCTATGAAAATGACTTCTTAAATCCTTAAACTAATTAGTGTCCCACAAATTTTGAAATTTTTTTTTTAATAATAGGGGGCCTTAAACCAATTATTCAACAGCACTTATAAAATTCATCTTAAAAATAATAATAATAGAGAGATCCCCTACAGGGTCATTATCAAACACAACCCTGTGTTATGAAAATGACTTCTTAAATCCTTAAACTAATTAGTGTCCTCTGCTCTCTCTTTCTCTCTCTATAACTTTCCTAGGAAAGTAAATTCCAAAAGGAAAATTAATTTCGATTTAGGGGTTTTTTTTTTTTTTTGGTGTGAATAATGTCTCAAACAGGAAAATTGATGCTGAATCTAGATCAATAGAGCACAAAAATGCTAAGTTGAAACTCTTAACAAAAAAAAAAAAAATTAATAATAATGTAACATAATTGCTAATAAAACAACTCCTCTTTATACATAAATCTCTCGTCTCAAAGCATCACCAAAGTAGATCGAATGGACATGGACTGAAGTGAACCAAAAGAGACCCGTATACTAGGTTGATGTGACTCAATAGAAGTGTTACAACAATAAATATTATGCTTCGGTTTTTAGAAAATAAGACAAAAGCAGAAAAAGCATGTTTCAGCCAAATCAAGGAGAGAATTTGGTCCAAAATGCAAGGGTGGAAGGAAAGATTACTCTCACAAGCGGGGAAGGAAATCATGATTAAGGCCGTGATACAATCTATTCCTACCTACTCAATAAGTGTGTTCCATCTCCCAATTAGGTTAATCAAAGATATCGAGGCAATGATACACAAATTTTGGTGGGGAAACCAAGATAACACAAGGAAGATGCATTAGGTAAAATGGTCCACCTTATGCTCCCCTAAATCTCTTAGGGGTATGGGCTTTCGTGATCTTCGGCAATTTAATGATGCTCTTCTAGGGAAGTAGGTTTGGAGGTTGTACCATGAGAAAGATACCCTGCTCTACAAAGTCTTTAAATCAAAATTCTTTCCGAATGGAAGTATTTTTGATGTTAAGATCACCCCCGCAGCTCTTTCGCTTGGAAGAGTATTCTGCGGGCTCGGAATGTAATACGTAAGGGTGCTAGGTGGAGAATAGGAGATGGGTCAATTAATATTTGGGAGCACAGGTGGCTTGATGACGCAGGGGGTGGTAAAATTTTATCGCCTCATCGAGATCCATCCCTAACTGTAGTGAAGGACCTTTTCTTGCCAGGTACAAAGTGTTGGAATGAAGAGCTCATAGACAGGAACTTCTTTCAATCAGAGGCGGAGTGTATTAAGAGCATCCCTGTCAGCGTTCACACCTTAGAGGACCTGCTTATGTGGCCTCTGACCCCAAATGGTAATTACATTGTTAGGAGTGCATACAGGTTACTAGCCTCGGAGTCCCATTATTCACAACCTGGCACCTCAAACTCTGATGGTTTGAAGCAGCTATGGAATGGTATTTGGAAATTGCAGGTTCCAAATAAAGCAAGACACTTCATTTGGCGGGCCTCAAGCGAGTCTCTACCTACCCGGTGTAATCTTCGATTCCGTCATGTAATCTCGGATAATGTTTGTAGTTTATGTGAAGAACACCTCGAGGATGTTATTCATTGCCTTTGGATGTGCGATCATGTCAAATGCATTTGGTTCTCGGACCCAATTTTCAACTACCCAAGATCAAGGAATTTCGCCAAGTTTAGCGATCTGGCCTCCTTTGTGCTTTCAGAATCTACTCCAAGTACTGTTGCCCTATTTTCTATGGTCGCATGGTGTATTTGGGTTAGAAGAAATAAGGTCAGGGAGAGACAAGAAGTATGGGACGTAGGCGAGACTGTCAAGAGGGCTCAGGACCTTCTGCTGGAATTTCGGGATGCAAATATTCAACGCTCACAATCTATTATCCCAAGAGCAGAGATGAAGTGGAAACCACCGCCACCTGGTTTATTCAAAATAAACTTCGATGGATCCGTTTTTGAGAATCTGGGATGGGCAGGTTTAGGTGTAGCTATACAAGATGCAGAGGGGAGGATCATCACTGCCCTTAGCCAGAAAATTCCTCTCCCAAAATCAGTTGACATGTTGGAAGCCTTGGCTGCGAGAAGAGCACTTACTTTTGCCTAGAAAATTTGTATTTTCCAAGCTGAAATGGAAGGAGACTTTCTGAAGGTTATCTCGGCTTTGAACAACCCCAACAGAAATAGGTCCCACATAGGCCATATTATCCAAGATATTAAATGTGCTAGTCAAAGTATGCAAGTTTTTTTTTTTAATCATGTTAGGAGGAGGGGCAATAAACTAGCCCACTTCCTGGCAAAAAGAGCAGTTCTAGCGGTTGAACTTGACGTGTGGTTAGAAGAGCTACCACCTGATTTGGATGATGTATTTCAGATTGATTTTGCTCAATAATATTGACTTACCCATTTCTCAACAAAAAAAAAAAAAAAAAAATCAACTACTTCATAATACTTAAATCAATTTTTCTTTCTAAAAAAATTATTTTTTTCTCACCAATATTAACTAATAATAACCTACTACTTAAGATTTATTGTGAAAGTATTGTGAAAATATTGTAATAATTGATATTGATTTTAATTTGAACGTACTATTACAATAGATTTTTTCTCTTTCTAAAGAAATTATTTTTTTCTCACTAATATTAGCTAATAATGACCTACCACTTAGTGGGTTCCAGTTAGCTCAACTGATAAAGTCTCTAATAGTTATATAAGAAATTTGGGGTTTAATTCCCGCTTACACCAAAAACTGATTGGTGTCTTGATCTAATGATGAAGAGCTATCATCAAGAGCGGAAGCCATAGGTTAAAACTCTCTCAAAAAAAAAACGTACCACTTAAGATTTATTGTGAAAATATTGTGATAATTTATATTGATTTTAATTCAAATGTACTATTAACATTATTTTTTTCTCTTTCTAAAAAAATTATTTTTTTCTCACCAATATTAGTTAATAATAACCTATCACTTAAGATTTATTGTGATAGTATTTCCTTCTTCTTTTTTTCCTTTTTTTTCTCCTCCACATACCATATTTCCTTCTTTTTTCCTTTTTTTTCCCTCTTTATATCTCCTCCACAAACATACCCTTAGTATTTTCTTTTCTTTTTTTTTCTTTCTTCCCTCTTTTTTTCCTGCCACTTCCTTCAATCTCCAAAACGTTCTACAGAGCTCTTCCTTTTTTTTTTTTTCAACACTTCGTCTGTAACACCCAGCTCTTCCTCTTTCTTTTTTTTTTTTTACTTTCTCCATTTTATCTTAGCACTTCCTCTATAACACCCACGCACTTCTTCACCTTGATCTTCTTTATTCTTTTTTTTTCTCCTCTAAATTCAACCACCCACAAACAGGATGGTTCAGATCAGGAAGATTCACCTAAGGTAATTTCTTTTTTAATTTCACCAAAAATCTTCAATACCTCTCTCTCTTCGTAACCCCAAAAATCTTCAAGGCAGAGCAAAGAGATGAGATGAAAGGAATGAGGAATCTATCGTGAGAACTGAGAACATATTTTGATTTATTGAAGGGTAATTTGGTAATTGCCCATAGAATCCAACGGATATATAAATCAACGCACACGGACTTTTCCAAAATGTACCTCAAAGCTCCATTCTGCAAATGCACGTTCTCTTCACAAATCCAAAATGCAACTTTTTCCAAAAAGTTGCTTTTTATACCTAACCAAACGGGCTTTTTGTATTTGTAGTTTCAAAACGGGCCTTTTGGGTTGAGAAAACTGAAACAAACGGATACTTAATTTCTTATCAAACTAGGAAAGTGTAAAACTTTGTTACTGTGATGGTTTATGTGACAGCCAAAAGAAATGGACAAGTATCTAAGGTTCTAGCTAATAATATGTGTATTGCACATGACCTTTGGACACATATTGCTTTCCTTTTGCTACCATATAACCATGTATGCAGCAAAACCTTATCAATTACATAAATAGTCATTGAAATTTTGATTTTTTTTTCAAACATTAAATCCTTTAATTGTAATGGAGAAAATTGTCCGCCCATCATAATGGACCAACACTTTAGGCTTTGCTTGGTTGGGATGGAAAAGTGTGTGTGTGATATAAAATAGTGAGAGGATAAAAAAGATTTAGGGTATGATTGTGTATGGGGAGTGGACCTAAATCTGCCTCGAAGACCTTAGCCTGAAAAGGAAGTCCCAAGAAACCCCATCCACGGAATAGGCCCAGCCTAACAACCGATGAGGGATCAAGAGGCATCCCGTTGAGAAGAGACCATTTGGGCCCACAACAAAGGTAATCTGTGAAACCCATCTTCTCGAGGAAACATGGCCTAGCTGAGAAGCAGCCATTCTCTAAGCTGAAGACACCCTTTATTCACCTACTTTCCCAAATAACACGTTGAAGAAAGTGCAAGACCCAATATAACAGTCACCTCCACATTAAAGGCTTTCCTCACCTAATGTCAACCACATGCCACATTGAATGTTAAATGACTAGCTTGAACAATGGAAACACCCACAAAAGTCTATCTTCATAATCAAGAAATAGTAGAAAAATGTGTTGATGCGACAAGTAACCTCCTAAATCCAACTAAGAGTAGGACAGCTAGAAAAAGAGGAGGATGGCTATAAAAGAAGGAGGAGAGCAACAGGACCAGAAAAAATCAAAGTAACAATAGAAGAGAGAATGTGAGAAAATCAAAGTAACAATAGAAGAGAGAATGTGAGAAGAGTCTTCACTTGTATTTATCTTTTAAAACCTCTATTTGTACCTCAAGAATATGGTTTCTATGCATATAAGGCCTTAATTCAGTTATATTTGTTGCCAATTATCTTTGTGATCTTCCCCTTGTGGATTTTCATCTCCCATTCTCAAGAAATTAGTTGTGTTGATCTGAATACAAAGCTAGTTATTGTAGCTTTGTATTTTTGACCCCCACAATTTAGTAACTATTTTGTTCTTAGTTTTTTATTTTCAAAAAATGTTTTCTATTTTCTAGACTTGAAAACTTGTTTGGTAATTGAAAACAAATAGGAAAAAAAACTGTTTCCACGTTTAAATTTACAAAGGAAACTAAAAACAAGCAAATAGGTGTGTTTTTATTTCAGTTTCCCAGGGAGCTTGAAAACACAGAGAAAACAAGTGTAATTATGCACTTAAGTGAAGTCCAGGCTTCAAATCTTGGTGGGACAAAAAAAAAACCAAAATATTTACATTAATCTTTTGACTTTGAAAATAGAAGAAACTATTTTTATTTCTATTACTAAAACCAGGCTTCTGAAAACAAAAAAGCTAAAAACAAACATGGATATCAAACAAGATTTTAGTTTTTACTCAAGCGTGTTTAGTTAAAAGAATGAAAAAGTAGAGGGATAGAAAACTCTTTTATTTAATTGAAAAAAAAATAAGATGATAAAAAATGTAACTTGTATAAACTTACTCTCATGTCCATATTACATAAATAATAATAATAATAATAATAATTTTAATGGAGAGTTTTGTTCAATGAGGGAGGAGACAGGTGATCTATTTTTGTTCAAGGTAGTACTCCTTTTAAGCAGCAAAAATTATCTTTAAAGTTATTCTCGTTGACGGTTGCTCCAAGGAAACAGTCAACCAAGTAAATTTTGAGCTTTCCATTTACCATGATCTTATAACTTTATTTTCTATTTTAAGTTTCATGTGAACTTCTGATTCATCAAGGTTAACCATTTGATTGGAGGAAAAACTTCCCAAACTCTAGTTATACTAACAGCTTAAGCAACAAACGTAAACAAATAGTTCAAAAATAATTAAGGCCCAACATTGGTAAATCCTCGAGTACTGTCAATTTGAACGTCTCGACAATTTGCACCTAAAAGGCACTGGATGTAAACCCGAAGGCAACAACAAAAATTTGCATCCATAATCAGCGGTACCTAAAGTGCAGTACCCAAAGGAAGGTAGCAAATGAAACTGCCCGAAGGCAACTGAAACTCATTTTTCCGGTACTAAACCTTACATACCACTCTGGTCAGTGGTCACAACAAAAATGTGGGTAAGTCTAAAAAATCATATTTTGCCACCTTAACGGAAAGTCAAAATAATAAAGTTAAAATATTCAGTCTAAATTTATATGGTACATATAAAGCCTTGCCTCTTTAACCCTGGGCAACCCTATGTTCTCCGGTTTATCCACGTGCTTCATACACTTGGTGATTGATTAAATTCCTCTCTTTTTTTCTATTTTTTTTTCCCTTTTAATGCAAGTACTGAACTTTGTGCCGACTGGACCACATCAGATTATCGCTATAGTTGAGATGAGACTGACACTGGAAGAGGATGGTGTGAAGAGTGGAGAGAGCAGACAATATCAGAATACACAGGCTTGGAAAAGAATGGCTTTTACAATTGTAAGTCCATAATTCAATTATCGCGGTATGTATAACAGCTTTTACCTCACAGCACAGAAATTCCAGAAGAAATGCAGAGCTTTGAGTCAGCACCACCACTAATTACGCTGTCACCTTTCCACCAGTCAGCACATAGTACCTGAATTAACAAAAGAGATCACCATATTAACGAAAACATTAGAATCTTTGCATTAAAGAAAAGATGAAACAGAGAGGCTAAATTCATACCTTGTCCTTGTGTGACTCAATGACAGCTAGAGGCCACTGCAACATGACAAAATGTTGTTCAGTAAAACATTTTTCCTAAAAATAGGCTGTGCACATGAATTACAGATAAATACTAGAAGCAGGGAGAATTTAATACCGCAGTTCTTAGATCCCATAACATAACTTTCCCATCATATGATGAAGAAACTAAATGAAACCAAGATTTGTCATGCCACTTGCAAGCCGAAATCCAAGAAGTGTGAGATGAGAACTGAAAGACCGGAGCAGAAGTTCCTTCAAAATTTATAATTCAAGTCAGATGCAAATATGCGTGTGTTAGAGAGAGAAAGAGTGAGAGCCAATGGTACTTCAGTAGTTTAACAGACCTGGTTTACGAGGATCCCATATCCTAAGAATGGGATCAGAACCACCAGCTGCAATGAGAGCAGAACTTTCACCTCCAACATCAAGGCAGTTGAGGACTTTCGTGCAGAACTGTCCATGGAGGAGAGAGTTATAAACTAAACTTGGAAGTGAGTGGCCTAATCCAATTCTGAACAGAAAGTAAGTCTAGGAAAATAAACATGTTGCTGTTATAGCTTGTGACATGCATCTAATGCTAAGAGACAACATGCTTTGCTTTTTCCAGAAAATAAATTTAAGAACAAATAAAGGAAGAATTCAAATTGGAGAAACATAAAATAGGCAATTTAAAAAATAGTATTGAATCATCTTGCATAGTATTCTGGATTATCATTTTGCTCAATAGTCAGTGATTTCAATCAGCATGGACTTATGATGTTCAATATAAGCCCACTTCAAGAAATTTTGATAACCAAATACACGCCCTCTCATTCCCACCACAGATAAACTAGCAACTTTGTTTTTAACTTTTGTGATAAATTGCCTAAAACAATTAAACAAACAGAAACAGATAGACAGAGACAACTGAAGGATATTTGCACTTACTATGTCCGACGAATTTTTGCCTGTCTCGGCATCCCATAATCTAATAGAATGATCCCATGATGCAGAATATATTGTTTCCTGCTGTGGCCATACCACAGAAGATACGCATTGTGTATGGCCTACAAGTGTAGACACAGCCTCCCCCTAAAACATAATGATAACAAAAATTACTTTCCACAAAACATATAATTGGGGGGTAACATCTTAAACTCAAAACCTATTTATGAAAAGATTGTTAAAAAGAACAACAAAAGGGCAAACAAACAAAATAATGAATGAAATTATAATCAGAGTTCAACATATAAGAATGTTCTACAGTTTTCCACAAGAAATAGTTTCTTTACAACTGCATCAATGAAAAAACTAGCCTTTCAATGATTAAGCGACATCTCCTTAATGAAGCATCAGACTCTTTCTAACATCTAAATTTAAGTATTACCTTTCCCATCATGTCATTATTTGTTTTGTGAACAGAATCACATCAAATATTTTACGCTTTAAATCAGATATTCAAACATATTTTAATACCACAAAGGGAGCATGAGCATGAGCATGAGCATGAGCATGAGCATGAAAAATCCATACCTCCAATTGAGATTCATCAGCTTGATCATTCCCTTTTCTCTTCTTAATTGACACCAGATCACCATCACTTTGTGAGTCATTAGTCTGCCATAACTTGATCGTGCTATCCCAAGAACCTGAACAAACCTAAGCATATGGAAACATCCCACCGGTCCCAATAACGAAAAAAAGAGGAAATTATTAGCTTAACTTTAAACCTCATCTTGCCAACATATATATCAATATTTTTTTGTTAGTATTGAAATATCAATAAATATAACCAGAAAAGAAAATGGATCGCACCATATCTCCAGTATTCTGTGCTGCAACACATTGTACGGATTTTGTATGTCCACGCAAAATTTTGAATGCCCTGATTCTGATAGGATCATTTATAGAATCCTCTGTATCAAACTTTCACAGTAAAGGGAAAATATTAATTAGTCAGGACATCAAACTTCCAGTTGTTTTTTTTTTCTTTAAATTTATTTATTTATTTATCGGTAAGTTACACACACACCCAGTGAGATTTGAACCCAAGACCTCACCCTCCCCTCCCATCCCAAAATAATGAGAGGAGAAAATGCAATTTGAATTAAAGCACATTGGCTTTTTCCAATTACCTTCCACAGTCTCAGGGTGCAATCTTTAGAAGCAGTGGCCACAGTAATACCTTCTACACCTGTATATACAAAACAACTTAAAAATTGATAGTGCAAAGAAGTAGCCACTGAAAACCTTGACAATTGGAAAGAAGCAGATATTGGCGATGAAAGAGTAGATGAAAATGATAAATTCAGAAACCAAGTAGCATGAAAAAAAAAAGTATAATATTATTACCAAATTGCTTCAAACATACTAAGTTTTAAACAAAATTCAGGCCAGAGAGGTCCCAAGTTCAGATGCAACAGTTAATTTTGACATTTCTGGCAAGGAAGAAGCACTTTAGAGATTATCAATCACTGTATCTTATACCTTTTCGGTTGATGACACCAACAGAAGCAATAACGTCACTATGTCCTTCCAATATATGCGTACACTCTCCAGCAGCTTTCCATATCCTTAAGGAAGATAAAAGTCAATATTTTGCATATTTTAACTTCATAACAATGGGGAAACTAATCAGCTTTTAAATAACCATAAAAAGCAAGAAATTTTACCTCAGGGAAAAAATATAACAAAAAACTTTTACTTACAAAAAACAATAACAAAATTTTATTTGGATAATTACCTTGCTAAACTGTCATAGCACCCAGTCACAATGAACCTGCAAACAGCACATTAGTGCAGTATTCAGAAGTCAAAACTAAAGTTTTTTTTTCTGCTTCTTATTTGTAATTAAAAATTAAAAAAAAAGAGCTATATGGAATATTAACATAAAATGAAGACAATATATCTTGTAATAAAGTCATAACTACTGCACCATGACTTGATGCAATGTGTTATTGAACAAATGAAGATTCTACTCTATAAAATTATTGCAATAAAGCAATTCTGGTTAACATTTGCAAGAAGGATTTTTTTTAATAAGTAGAGAAAAAATTTATTGACAAGAGACTACTTCATGTATAATGAACACAAACAATTCTAAAGAGTCAAAATGAAAAAGTATTATATACAGAGGGGCAACGACTCTATAAACTCTGCAATTGAGTTTCTATTAGTGAAACCTCATGTGCAAGACCAATCAAATAGAGAACTAGGAAACATTGCTATCAATTGAGTCCATGCACTTTCTGCTTCCTCAAACCTATGAAAATTTCATTCCATCCATAATATCTATGTCAAATTCAAATACAAAGGGGTCCCTGTTCCAAACATCCAACGAATGCTTGCCAACCCAATTTCTCCATCCAAACAAGAGGTCAATGACCTTTTCGAATAAGTCACATCCACTAAATCCACGAGAATCTAAAAACAAAGCTCCACAACATTTGCAACAAGGATGCCACCTTTATTATTCTTATATACATTCTACACTATATTCATGTGTTTTGCACTTTCCATTATCTAATAATGATTGTCAGACTACCCATGAACAATAACAACCAAGCCGTTAGTGCCAAAATTTCAAAATCAACAGCCACATGTATTCTTTTCCACCATTCTATTTTATCCTAAGCCATATTCTTAGTTACCTTCCTAATAAACATGGTGTATGTTTTGTGATTTCCGTTATATAAGCATCTCGTAATCTAAGAAATATGTATGGAGTACCCATGAACAACAACTTTAACAACTAAGCTTCAATCCTAACAAACTAGTCAAGGTCAGCCACATGTACTATTTTTTTCTATCAAAAGTCATATTTCTCTATTATATCCTTAATTGACATGTCCATTTTTACTACTAATGCATACCTGGGATCTGAACCATCAACCGAGCTAACCCAATCATCATGCAATGAAGGTTCTTCTTCTTTCCTTGGGGCCACAGCCTTTATGTATTCAATTTCCAATATCTTTTCCTGTAATAATAAACCAAAAATCAAAATCAAATTGTTAGTTTCTAAAAAGAAAGGAAATTAAATAAATGAATAAATAAAGTGAAGTTACCGCAGAAATGGATTTGGCAAGAAGGAACTTGTCGAGGGACATCCGGACGAGTTCGCCATCGATGAGAAAATCAAAGGGCTGAGTATTCCAATCAGGATTTCCATTTTGGATGAGATTGTTGACAAGAGTGGAAAGCCCCAATCTTGTGAGGTTACTAGGGATCGCAATTGGCAAAGGAGGAACTGTCATAGGTGGTTTGAGCTTCGTCACGAACCGTACTTGGACTCGCCTTGAATTTTCTTCTTCGTTAACCCCATCAATATCCATCTCTCTCTGTCAATTTTTTAATCTGAAACAAGGGGATTTTGTGTGTATGTGTGATTCGAGTCAAAGAGTTGCTAGGGTTTATCAATAAGAGGGGATTTGTGACAAAGAGAAATCTCAGCGCCTCATACGCAATGCACCATTTTGCTAGAAAAAGGGACTTGGGTGGGCTTCAAGTATAAAAATCTAACTGAGCTAATCTCATACGAATAAAGTGTCAAATTTCAAATCTAGACAACTTAAATTTCAACTAAGTAGGTAAATCGTAATTTGTTCAAAAAAAAATTTTGGGCTTTCAAGCCCAATATCCATCCACATGGTTTTAAAAACTGATACGGTGAAAGAACCAAAAAAAGAACTAATTACCAGTTTTCTCGTCGAACCGGTGAGGTTATAAATAATCTAATTATTATTTATTTAAATTATATAAATAATTAATAATTTTTTAATATACTAAAACTAACCAACCAATAGTAATAATATATAACATCTTTTATAAAATTTAACATAATAACATTACAAAACAATCCTCCTTAATACAATGAACTTTCAACAAAACCAAATAAATAAGTTCATTAGTCGTTACATTTACATCCAAATGACAAATAGCAAGTAAGTTCATTACATTCAAATAGCAAATAAGTTTTAAACAAAGAACTAAATAAATAAGTTCATTACATCCAAATAGAAAATAAGTTTAAATAGAGAACTAAATAAATAAGTTCATTACATTTGATTTAAATAGCAAAAAAATTTCAAACAAACAACTAATAAGTTTTAAGGTTCATTTGATAACACAATACCTGATGAAGCAGAGCACAGAGCACAGAGGACGGACCGAGAGGGCGAGACCGAGACCAAAGAAAAAAAAAACCCCCCCAGATTTCAGAAATTCAGAATCAAGTAATCAAAAATCAAAAGCAAAGGGAAAAGGAAAATAAGTTCAATACCTGATGATTGATGGAGCCACTGATGCAGAGAGGGCGAGACCGAGACTAAGGAAAAAAAAAACCAGAAGCAGATCGTGCGTGAGGTGAGACCGTAAAAGTGAGGCAGAGAGAGTGAGGGAGGGATATTCAGAGTTGAGTGAGGCAGAGAGCTTGAGAGCGTGAGAGCGAGGCGCAGAGAGGCAGAGAGCTTGAGATGAGGTTGAGGCGTGAGATGAGAGTGTATAGGATTTTAGTCTTTAGGGTCAGTTTTCAAGTTCCTGGCCAAAACGGCGTAGTTTAGGCTGGGAAAAGGACAAAAAAATCCCAACCCGTTCGATCATGTCGGTTTTCAGTTCTCCGGTTGAACTGGCCGGTTTTCAAAATTTTCCAATTTTTAAGCTATTTTGGGTTTTTACCCATAACCAGACTGGATTGAAAGCCGGTTTTCAGTTGAATCAGTTGGACCGGCTAATCCGGTCCGCTTTTTAAAATCATGGTTTGTTATAAAGTTGAACTTTAAAATAGTTAAATTAGTGTTTTAAGATGTAAATATAATATTTTTGACATATTTGATGCTAATACTCTAAATATGTCATTAGAGTACTAGCATTGCATCCTCAAACACTATTTAATCTATTTTATCAACTTATTTTTCAACTAACTTTACATATCAGTTTTTATTTTTACATACAAGCTAATAGAATAATATGAACTACTTAATAAAATGATAAAAAGTATTATTCTCCCTTTCTTTCTTACCATTATCTTTTTCTCTTCACACAACCACTAGACTAAATATTATTTTTTTACAACCTATAAATAGTAAAGTTGTATATATTCAACCTTATTATTCATAGGTTGCAAATTTTTTTAAGCATGCAAACCCAAATGGAGTGGGTTTCTGTAGTCTTAGGTTGCAAAATAGCAACTGATAGGTGTTTAATGCTAGTGTGTGCTCATAATTTGCTTTTTTTTTTGTGTTTGCATGTTACATAGAATTTGGCAATACTATGTAATAGCATATTTAGTGATGGGTAATAGCATCGCTCTTAATTTGCTCTTAATCCTTTCTAGCATATATTAGTGATGGGTAATAGCATATTTAATGTGTTACGGAGGATCTTAACGGCCTGTCTGGAATGCTATAAGTATATGGATAATAATTATTGTATTGAGATTTAGTTAGTTAGTTACAATTCCAAGCATGTTAATCACATTTAGCACATGTTGGAATTATTAATGCACATGGGAAATAATAGTTACAATAGGATAAGGCCATGTGGGCCAATGAGATTAGAATTAGTCTCCTATAAATACATGATTGTAATCTAATATAAGATACCAATTGAAGAATAAACCAACTTCTTAGTGCATTAGTGCATCTCTCTCTCTTTCTCTTAATCTCTCTCTTTCTCTATGGAAAGTGACTATCTCGAATTAAGTCAATTTTCCTACAATGCCCATCAATATCCTTACAATTCATACTCATCCCCATTAGGAACCTCTAGGTTCCTAACATTTGGTATCAGAACCAGGTTTCGATCCTAAGACCTGTGAGTTATGGGCACATGAGCTAACACAGCCATACATGTGCTAACTGCTAAGCTCACAAAATCTAAGTGACTTTGATTATTTGACTCAATTGCATGCATTCAATTACATGAATTAATTCTAATTTGAGCTAACTTAAAACAACACGTTTTCAAATCCTAAACATTTGTAAAATTTGGGAGGCATTTGAGTTTCAAGGGCAAATCGACCCTTGAAGTAAACCCTCAAGTGTTGATCGCCACATCAAATGTTGATTACTTGACTTTAATTTACTATCAACAGTTGCGTCAGAGCCTCAAATACTTGCTTTTGGGTTTCATTGTTCAATCAGCTTGAGCTTTAATAAGTTAGGATGTTAATCTTATCACTTTTTTTCTTTTTAAATTACAATAGAGGGTTTATCATATTTCAGCCCCAAACCCAAATAGTAATGCACAAAGTTTTGCTTCAAACCTATTAAACTAAAAAATTGCACAAGAAATTGTTCTATTGCATTTGTCTTCGCAAGGACTCTTCTGTATTTGTAAGGATTCTCAAATAAATTTAGGAGGGTCAGATCTCGCATGTTGCACAGTATTTTGCAATAATCTCTCTGCAAATTCGATTTGTTCACCAACAAGTTTTTCATGTTAAAAGTGAACAAAAATCCCACTATGACAATAATAAGGATAGATTAATTAACACCTTGCCAAAATTGCCTATGTTCTACAATAAAGATGAGTAATATGTCAACTCCTTTCATCCATTACGCCTTTTACAATAAGACCCATAGAATAAGAAGTTCGTTAGACACACACACATATATTTGCTATCAAATTTTCTGTTTGAGCAAAAATTAGTAGGAGATTTCAATTGAAATAGCATATCTTCTGTCACAAACTCCTAACATTGCAAAATACCCTTTAAATCTCTCTCCTATGCCTTAAAACACATACCTAGTCTCCACCATTCCCACCATTGGCCAAATCTCCACCATCACTGCCACTACCAACCATGACAAGACCTTGAAAGAAGCTGCAAAAGAATTATGGGACTCAATGATAGGTATTGACGCCGTAAAATTGATAGTAACAATGAATGAAACTTCTTTTCAAACCAGAGAGACAAATGGTGAGTTGATGGAATTGAAAGCAGCATTAAACGAAATGTGAAAGGACTTGAGGGATGTGAAAACTGCTATTGGTCCTCCCAAATTCACGTCCCTCAAGTCTTTTCCCATTTCATCTAATGCTTCTTTCAATTCCATTAGCTCACCATGCGTCTTTTTGGTTTGAACGGGAGTCTCATTCGCTATTAGTATAAATTTTATGGCGTCCATACCTGTCATTGAGTCCGATATTTCTTTTACAGCTTCTTCCAAGGTCTTGTCATGGGTGGTAGTGGCAGTGATGGTGGAGATTCGAGCAATGGTGTTAATGGTGGAGATTAGGTATGTGCTTTAAGGCATGGGAGAGGGATTTAAAGGGTATTTTGCAGTGTTCGGAGTTTGTGAGAGATGATATGCTATTCCAATTAAATCTCCTAATTTTTTATTAAACAAAAAATTTGATAGCAAATGTATTGTTCAAATGTGTGTGTGTGTGTATATATATATATATATGTATGTCTAATTAACCCTTTTAGTTAAATTGAATATTTACTAAATGAATAGAGATTGCTTATTCTATGAGCCTTATTGTAAAAGACGTAATGGGTGAAAGAAGCTAACACGTCGATTACCAAAAAAAAAAAAAAAAGCTAACACGTTACTCATCTCTATTGCAGAACATGGGCAATTTTTAGAAGGTGTTAATTAATCTGATCATATTATTGTCACGGTAGGATTTTTATTCACTTTAAACATGAAAAACTTGTTGGTGAACAAATCGAATTTCAATTAATAGATTGCAGAGAGATTTTTGCGAAATACTGTGTAACATGCGAGATCTGACTGTCCTAAATTAATTGGAGCAAAACTTTGTGCATTACTATTTGGGTTTGGTGCTGAAATATGATAAACCGTCTATTGTAATTTTCTTTTTTAAAAAAGTGATAAGATTAACATCCTAACTTATTAAAGCTCAAGCTGACAGAACAATGAAGCGCAAAAGCAAATATCTGAGGCTCTCACGCAACTGTTGATAGAAAATTGAAGTAATCGACATTTGTTGTGTGCCGATCAACACTGGAAGGTTTACTTTAAGGCGGTGGCTAACAAATATGGAGGACTAAGGTGATATATTTAAATGGAGTATTTTTGTTATTACTTAAATAATATTTAATTAGTATTTGATATTATAATTTTTTTATAACAAAAATATATTCCTTTTATTTTGTAATATGTTTTTTTTTTGGAAAAATGCTAAATCTATAACAAATTTTAATTAAAAAAAAAATTTCAAACGATGTAGAAATGAATATGATTAATGACACTTCAAGAAGATAATAACTAAGTATTTGAATGAATGATGTTGTAGGATATTATAAATTTTGCAACATGAGGCTTACAAAGATGTATCATTAATCACAAAAATTAATTCAAAAATGCATTTAATAAGTTATTGACGTCCACATATCATATTAATTATCACATCAATTTGTAAAATTTTCAAGTAAAATTAATAATATTTCTAACATTTTCCTATCTGAATTATTTCTTGCGATTAGTGACACATATATTTGTGAGAGAAAATGCTATAGATACAAATTCTTTTACTAAAACTTGTACAAACTGATGATGTGGTGAATGATTATAGATAAATAAAAAAGTAATGTTATCGGTGGACTTAGATGAGAACCAGTAAGAATTTGGTCACAAAAACAGTTTGTAAAAATGTTGTAAAATAATTTGTAAAACTATAACATTACTTTATATGTAAGAACCATGTATTTAAAGTTGTATTATCTCTAGCATTACTCAATACTTTGGGACTTCTTAAAAGTAGAGGAAAATTATAAAACTAATTTTTATTCCTATATCTCCAATTTTTTTTTTAAATATATCAATTTTTACCCCAAAATTTGGGGCTTCCTCTAGTAGGGGTCCTAGGTGGTGGCCTAAGTGGCTTAGGCCTAGGGCCAGCCCAGCTTCAAGGGTCGTTTAGCCCTTGAAACTCAAATGTCTCCAAAATTTTACAATAGCTTTGGATTTGAAAACATGTTGTTTTGAGTTAGCTCTAATTAGAATTAATTCATGTAATTGAATGCATGCAATTGAATCAAATAATCAAAGTCACTTAGATTTTGTGAGCTTAGCAGTTAGCACATTTGTGGCTGTTAAGATCCTCCGTAACACATTAAATATGCCCATCGCTAATATGTTCTAGAAAGGACTAATAGGATTAGAGCATGAGTTGTTTAAATATGCATGAGTTGTTAATAGTAGGTTGGATAATCAAGAGTGCAAGTTTCTCCCCAAGTATTTTCTTTCTCTAGGAGGTAGAGAAGGTGACCCTCTCGAAAATTAAGGTCATATCCCATTCAATCCATCCTTCATTCTCACGCAAGGCCTTAACCCGAACCTGGTCTCCATCCAACCCTAGCATCTCCAAACGGAACTTCTACCGTCAATAATCTTAGAAACACTTTCATATCAAAATTTTCCATAAACACATAAATACAACAACACCATCTCCAATAACCGAATTCCCTCATATGGGACACTGTGTTCCTAAGATTTCTTAAAGCTATACAGTTCCCACGAAGTGAATCAAGGGAAGCTCCTGACCTTCCAATAGGTCGGCCCTTTTACTCAAAATCGTTTAACTAATCATTAATTTTGTTTCTTCATTTGTGTGTTTGCCTCAAATTAGCTTTGCCCTAATTTTATTCCTCCTATGCCTAAAAGTGTACGGCTTAGTATTCACTTATTTAGGAAAATAATCATAAATAAATAAATAGAAGGTATATATATCAATCATTAATCGATTTTGATACTTTCGTTTCAAATCCAACTTTGTTATTGAAACATTGGTTTCATGGCCCATTATAAGCTACTTAATGACTTGCATATTTATTCAGCTTAATACATCCACAAGTATATGTTTAATCCCATCAATATATGTGTGTGTTGGGGGGTTAGTGGATTAATATTGTGCTTAACTGATTAGGAAGTGAAGTCAAAAGTAGATAGTTCCTTTGTTCAGTTACTTCAGTAGAAAGGAAAAAACTAAAGAGTAAAAAGAAGAGGCAGGGCAAATCTTTTCTAAAGATATCACAACTTCTTTTTTTATTACTTTTATCAGAAGAACTCACAACTTTTAATCACCTTTGGTATTTAAAGTTTGTCTTTGTTTATGTGAAGTGTGAACACAATAACAAGCCTAACAAAAAATCCATCAAAACACCTAAGGGTCACGTTTCATGTTGGCTTGTTTTATTCGAGTCGTGTCATGTTGTGTTAAAGGGATCTAGTTAAATATATTGACACAAACATGACATGTTTATTAAGTATGATGATATAACACAATTCACTTGGCATAGTTAATAAACATGTCGTGTTGAGTTAACACAAATACAACATTACTCATTTCAAAAATCATTCCTATAGGCTGTTCGAATCCATTTTTCTCTAATCCTTTTATAAAAGGATTCTTTCTTAATATTAAACAAGCAATGTAACCCAAATAGAACTCATTTTACCTGCTTCAAACATGACACATTTCAACTTATATGACCTTATTAATATAATTTTAAATTTAAATAAACAACCAATTACATACAAAATCATAACATCAGAATACCTATAAAGAAAAAAAGTTAAAAGGCCAAAATATAAAATCAAAATATTTATAAAGCATGCAATCTAGAAGTTCATAATAACATCAAATATTTAAAACATACAATCTAAAAGGTAATAGATAAATATAAAATAAAATACATATATATGATTATTCTATAGGTTAAATAAGTCATGTTAAAATGGGTTATTTTGTGTTGACACAAATGAATAATCATATCTTATTATATCAAATGCAGGTTAAGCAAATTAACTTGCAATTGACATGTTTTTTATCATGTCAATTATGAGTTGACTCAATTCTTACACAACTGATAACGCCTTAAAATGTATACTTGTTATATATTTATGTGTGTATTATCTCCTTATTACTATGCTTAATTTGTATAATTAAGTCATGATTTGCATTAGTCCCTATTATTTATCTTTATATAATTTTTTGAATAAGATATCATTCATTGTGTATAATTTTCTACTTTCAGGAAATCATGTGAAAAAGATGAATTTACAGGAATTTGTGAGAGAATGAAGGCCAAACTAGAATTAAGTGGAGCTAAAGGACCATACTTAAATGTCTAAGGAGGTGCAATTGGAGTGCTTGGATCATCTACTCTGATTGGAAGCTTCAAATAAGGAAATAAACCAAAAAGGCAGAATCTAAAAATGAAAAATCTGATTTGAGTACTGATTAGTATTTTAGGTGTATCTCACTCATCAAAACTCCAATTGACACAAGGCTAGGTGGGTTGGAACCATGACTTAATTATCTACAACTTTGAAGTTTCGAAATTCACAAGTTTGGAAGGCCGAAATTAACTCACAAATTGCCGCTGTAAACCTGGACGGAAATTAAAATAGAAAAAGTTTTATTTTCTTTGGACACTTTTACATTAGGGTTTTGAAAGGAGGCTGGGGAGAATGAATTTTGGGTAGAGAAAACCTTGTAATTTCCTTTCTCTAATGGCAGCTTAAACTCATTGCTAGGGCTAGAAGTTATGTTTCTCCTATACGGTATGAATATTCAATGTGACTCTTTCTAGAATTTCATCAACGACATATTTGATTGTTCAATTAGATTTCTTTTGATGTATTATTTTTTCCATGCTTTCAATAAGTTCAATCATGTTTTTCTTATTGTTTAGATGAATTTCTAATAGTTTCAAATAGAAATCAAATTTTAAAGTGAATGGGTTTTTTTGAAAAACTTTTCTAACTGCATTATTAATTGAGGTTATCATGCGTTCTTGAATTGTCTCAGTTCAACCGAATCATAAGTTTTTAATTGTATAAGAACAATCAATTATGAAATAGATATTTTCTTAGATCACAAAGAATCTCATATCGATATAGGGAAACATCCCGATACTCTAGTATTTACATAATTGAATTAAATCAATTTTTATTATTATTCTTGTTAACAATCACCTAGCAAAAATACTTTTCTTCTTCACCTAAATTGTAGTTTATTGTCTTTGAATTTACCTTGCTCCTTGTGGTTCGACGTCGGGACTCTGAGACTTATATTGCTACGATCTCTTGCACTTGGGAGTGAGCAAGCAATAACCCATTAAAGCTAAACCTTAACTCTCAAAAACTCATATTCACAAATTGTGTCAAATATTGTCACCTTTAAAGGCATCTTTGAGCTTTGAAATTTAGTTTCTTCCATATTTGGCAGAGGTAGAATAATCAATAATGGGAAAATGATTTCATCAAGAGGTAGTTGAAAAGAACCAAATGATCAAGCTTAAGCACCAGTTTTTTGTGGTGGGTATGATGGGGATTTCAGTTGAAAGGAATTTCATTTGACTTTTGGATCCTTGGTTTTTGCAAAAAGTGTAGAAGGGTTTTAGGATCCTTGGTTAAGCTCCTCAATGAACTAATTTTGTATATATATATATATATATTGGATAAAATTTGGTTACAAACTTAGTTAATGGTTAATGGTTACAACTTTACTTAATATCTTTTGATTGGATGCGAATTTTGACAAATTCATCATTTAATTACATTTTATTCTTATATCCTTTATATTTGCAAAATTTTCAAAAGATTGAAGATCAATAGTTATGTCATCAATCAAATGTTTAAATTTCAAATTTTTGTAAACTAAAATTATGTATAAAAAATAAATTTCAAGATTGAATGGTAAATAAGATTTGATTGGTAAAAAATTTGAGATGTGTTAAAAATATAAAAAATATTAAATCCAATGGTTATTGTAAGGACCAAAAATCATGCACAAGCCCAACAATAATAGCGTTTTATAATTCAAGGCCCAAAACAATGAATTTTGCAGAGAGGGTATCGACAACAAAGTTTATGGCGTTCTGATTCTCCCCCTTTCCCTTTTTCTCTTCTCTTTTATTTATACTCCTTGCCCTTACTATCTCAGCCATACACCTCTCATCTACTCAACCCCATTTACTGACACTTGTCCATTCCCTTGTAGTCGGTAATGGAGAAAAGCTCTGGCTCTGTGCCTTGTACTGTTCAGGTCATTTCCACATTAATGCAACGGATAAAGCTGGTACTCCCTATTCAATGCAACCAGAAAGCTGGGTGCAGAACATTCAATGCAATGTTCATAGTTATCTATCCCAACCCAAATATTTGCAATATACCCCATACATCACCAATCTACCTTTCGTACTTTTCCGGACCATCCCACTTCATCCTCAGGCCCTTGACTTTTATTCTCCTCTATTCCTTACACTTCCCAGTATGTCTTCGGGTCTTTAGGTCTTTGGGTCCTCACAATAGCCCCTTAAAACTTGGGCTATTAACCACGAATTAATAGCCAAGTTTTAACTCCTCAGATACACTTCTTACGTGCATTTTGCTTTCACACGTACAAACGTCTTTTCGTTGCCTGTGACACGCTCCTAACGCCTCGTAGTCCACGATGTATCATTTATGGTGTCAGGCGGTTCCCTATCTCCGCACGTTCTACGGCTGGATTAACATCGTACGGTTTAGATTGCGCTCTCATTTATGAGCGGGAAAATTACCGCCCCTTTTTTTACCCTTATAAAAGCAAACCTTGGGGCTGGCTGAGGTTCATTTTGGCATTTTGAAGGATTAAAGGAAAAGGACCTCCCGAGGAGCAGTTTTAAGCATTCTTCAGAGGTGTGTCAGTTCTCCTATCGCTTCTCCTTCATTGTTTATTTTTTCTTTTTCTGTCATAAAGTTTAATGGGTAGATACGCTAAATTAGTGAAAACGGATGAGGCAAAGGCCGCTTTTAAGGCTCAATATAGGATTCCTGACGATGTAGATATTCAATATTGTGAGGAAGGAGATTGGCTAGTTTTACCCCGACCACCCGAGTCAGTTTTAATTCCCATGATCGCTTTTATCGAAGGCGGAATGGAAATTCCCATGGGTAGGGTGACCCGGGATTTTCTTATAAACTATAGACTTACCCCAGCCCAATGTTCTCCCAATGTCCTTAGGATCTTAGGATGTGTAGATGCCCTAAATCGTAAAATGGGGACTAACTTAACCTGGCATGATGTAAACTAGGTGTAAAATTGCCAAAAAGGGGAAAAACCAAATACTACATGAAGTATAGGGTCCCAACTGTTAGGCTGATCTCTTGCTTGCCTGATTCAAGTAAAGGCATGGACGAGGATTACCTCATCATCTCGGGGAATTGGCATGACGGATTACACTGCCCTACCTAAGATGGGGTGCCAAGTAGGGTTCCCGAGGACCGACGTGATACTTAGGAATATCAATTGTCTTTTTTTATAATCTAATATTGATTAACTCTTTTTAACAATTTTTATCCCTCACTGCAGACGACTACCACACCGCTCCAAACAAATCCTCTGTGAACCGTCAGGATCTGAACAGAATTCTCCGGTCGGAAATATTTTTGCATAGGGACGGTCAACTTAGAGCAGCCCACGTCATTCTCGGCTACACCCCTTCCACCAAACGTTTTCAAAGTCCAAAAAACATAATCCGGGCCAGGGATCTTCGCTGAGCTCGAATTGACGTTGCGGTGCCTGGCTTCTTACTACCTACACCCCCACCAGCAGGAACACAGGACGCACAACTCCCCGCCCCTCTCGCAGCCAGAATACTTTACTCCCAAGAGCAATCCACTGATCTTGCAGACGAGGAAAAAACTTCAACTTTCGAGCCGAGTCGCCTCGAGGTGACGGATAAAGACTTTGAAGTTTTTTATCGTGAAGACGCCCCTCACGACTCACAACTTCCTTCAACAAGCAACATAGGCTTCCAAGAGAAAGAACCCGATCTCTTGGCTTTGCTACAAGCCCATGCCGGCAGTTCTTCTCCTGCTGTGACCGTACCTCCTCGTCCCATCACCCCAGCAGTGACACGTACCCCTCCCCCCGAGGTCGTGGACAAGAAAAGGAAAAGGGGTCAAGGTGGCAAAAATATCATAGAGATCGAAGAGGGAGAGAACCCCAACCTCCCTTCTAAGGATACTAAGGCGGGAAAAAACCACTCCAAGAAGCCCGCTCATACTAGATTTTTCAAGGAAACCAGTGGCGATCAATCAAGGAAAGTATCCGTTTGGCGCCCCAGCTTTACCTTAAGCTCAGGCAGCCCCGTACTTGATGATGCCAATCTAAGAGATCCGAAAAAAGGGAGCTCAAGTTTGGTAGCTGAGTGTTTGGAAAAGGCCCTATGCCTTCCCGAGGACATGGCTGAGTTGCGGTCTTTTCGCAAAAGAGAAGTCTTCCTGTCTTTAAAACAAGACTTGGCTAAAGTATCTTTCACAATTCTATATCATCTTATCTTTATTACTATTGAAAGCGTTACTCATATGACTTTTGTAATTGATGTACATTATAGGCTGTCCAGGCTTCGTTCATGGTTGAGGAATGGGTGGATCATTCCTTGGACTTAGCCAGAAAAGCTGAGAACAACGCCGAAGTCGCTGTGAGGGCTCAAAACGAAGCAGAACAGAATCTGAAGGAAACCCTCATTCAACTGGCCAAAGTAGAAAAAGCTCACAAAAACGCAGAATCTGCCTTGAAAAGCTATGAGTCACAGGCAAATATTGCCTTTGAAGCCCAGAAACAAGCCCAAAACAGATTAGCTCTCACGGTGGTGGAGCTTAAACAAGTGCAAAAGGAATTAGCATCTAAGGAGCAGGAAAAGGCTGATGCTGAGCAAGCAGCATATGATGCCGGTATGAAGAAAGCTGCTGACAGCCTCACAGCTCAACTCAAAGGTGTCGCCCGTGCATTCTGTCTAGAAGTTTAGGGTCGGGCCTTAGACGCTGCCGGAGTGTCCACCGAATCTGAGCTTCAAAATCCCAACAGCGTTTATTACCCTTCTGCTTTACAGCTGGCACCTGCTCCTCCCAAACCAACGAGTGACTCCAGTTCCATTCCTCCCTCATCTACAACCACTCCGGACCCAGAACCTTCCTCTATTCCCTCCAAGGGCAAAGAAATAGCCGAGAACCCTTCTCCTAACACCGAATTGGTGAACGAAGAAAATGAAGCTAATACAAAGGAGGTGGGTCAGACAAAAAAGAAGAAGAAAGAGAACGAACCAGAGAAAAAGAACACTAAAGAGAAGCAAACAAACACTTGACATATGAGCTCAAGAGTTTGTTAAAAGTTGTTTTAGAATTTGATGCTGTTGCTTTTCTTTTTTTTCTTTTTGTTTGTTTGTTAAACTGACTTTAAGGAATTAATAGTAGTGCCAATGGTGCATATTGTTTATTGTCAACATACCGCGATGTTCAAATATTAAATTTTTGTTTTTGCTCATTGCCGATTACAATTCTTTATTGCTAAAATAATAACTTTTCATATACACATAAAACACAGCACGATTATCAACTTTGCAACGCAAGCCAGAATAATACCCATGGTACACCTTTTTGTTACCTTGACACTTGGAATGCCTTATGTATAGTGTTAATTTCTCCCAATCTTACGGCCCGAGAAGCTGGCTAAGGACTAAGCTTAGTTCCAGATTTTTTTTTAAACGGTGTTAATTTTTCTTAAACTTGTGACTCGAGAAGCTAAACAAGAACTAAGATCAATTTAACACTTGGCTTTTCCTTAGGGTGTTAATTTTTCTTAGACTTGTGGCCCGAGGAGCCGGACAAGAGCAAAGATCAGTTTAACACTTGGATTTTCCTTAGGGTGTTAATTTTTCTTAGACTTGTGGCCCGAGGAGCCGGACAAGAGCTAAGATCAGTTTGACACTTAGATATAAGTTATTCCAATAAAGAAGCACAGACTAATCAAACAAAACAGGCCTACAACTTATTCAAAAGAAGGCTCTTCCTTTAATAGTAATAACGTCGTAAGTTGCTTACATTCCAGGGGCGATGAACTACTTTTCCATCTAAATCTTCTAAACGATAGGCCCCCACACCTGCTACAGACATAATTCTATATGGTCCTTCCCAATTAGGCCCTAACTTACCCCAGGCAGGATTCTTTGCTGTCCCCACCACTTTTCTCAAAACCAAATCTCCTGGTACTAAAGGTCTCGACTTCACTCCTTTATCATACGTTTGCTTGAGTTTCTGTTGGTAGCTGCCCATCTTCACACTGGCTACTTCTCTTCTTTCTACAATAGTATTCAAACTATCGCATAGCATGTCATGATTGCTCTCCACATTATACTGATCAGATCTCAAGGTGGGAAAGTCTGACTCCAACGGCATTACCGCCTCCATTCCATATGTCATTGAAAAGGGTGTCTCGCTTGTTGACCTTCGGGGGGGTAGTACGATAAGTCCACAACACATGAGGCAACTCCTCTACCTATCTTCCTTTAGCATCGTCTAATCGCTTCTTTAACCCCGCTAAAATGACCTTGTCTGTAGCCTCAGCTTGACCATTTCCTTGAGGGTAGGCCGGTGTTGAATACCCATTCCTTATTCCCAGATCTCCACAATACCTACGAAAAACCTTGCTGTCAAACTGAAGTCCATTGTCGAAAATCAGAGTATGCGGGACTCCAAAGCGAGTTACAATATCCTTCCAAATAAACTTCTTAGCATCTGCATCCCTGATGTTAGCTAATGGTTTGGCTTCCACCCACTTAGTAAAATAATCTGTGCCGACAAGGAGCCACCTTCTATTACCAGTTGCCCGAGGAAAAGGTCCGACGATATCCAAGCCCCACTTAGCAAAAGGCCATGGACTAGATAATGGATTTAAGACTCCCCCTGGTTGATGAATGTTTGATGCAAACCTTTGACATTGGTCACACTTCTTTGCATACTCCTGGGAGGCCTTTTGCATATTTGGCCACCAATACCCTTGAGTCATGGCCCTGTGGGCTAACGATCTTCCCCCAGTATGACTTCCACATATTTCTTCATGCAATTCTTCCAATAAAGGCTCAACAGCTTCAGGATGTACGCAGAGCAGATATGGCCCCGAGTAGGAACGTTTATACAACTTATGCTCCCTAGAAAGCCAGTAACAGGGGGCACTTCTCCGTACCTTCTCTGCTTCCACTTTGTCCTCGGGTAACATACCATGTTTTAAGAAGGTCATAATCGGATCCATCCAGCTCAGGCCAACGTGAATGTTGTGAACCCCAACTGCCGGGATGCCAGTAAGACTAGAAGTCATCAAATCCTCTACCATCACCGTCCGTGGTAACTTCGAGCCCAAGGATGTGGCTAACATGGCCAACGAATCGGCATGAGCATTCTGCCCTCTTGGAATTTGTCTTACTTTGAAACTTTTAAACGTGCCTAACACCCCTTTGACTCGGTCGAGATATTTTTTCATTCTTTCATCTCTTGCCTCAAATTCTCTGTTAACTTGTCCGACAACTAATCTGGAATCACAATAGAGTTCAACTATTTCTTCTCCCAGATGCCTAACCATTTGAGCGCCTGCCAAGAGAGCTTCATACTCGGCCTCATTATTAGTGGCTACAAACCCTAGCCGTAATGACTTTTCCATGACTAATTTCTCAGGGGTGATCAACACAATTCCAATCCCTGCTCCATTTCGGTTAAATGCCCCATCCGTATAAACTTCCTAAAGAATGACACTCCCGGGTCCAATAGACATCACGGCTAGCATAACATCTTCCTGCCTAATGCCACCCTCAGTAAATTTAGCCACGAAATCGGCAAGAACCTGTCCTTTAATAGCTGTCCGGGGAATATACTTAACATCATAAGCTCCAACCCTTGTTCCCCACTTAGCCACGAGACCAGTGTAATCTGACTTCCTCATGAGAGCTTGCAAAGGCAATTGGGTAAGTACCACTATCGTATGGGCTTAAAAATAATGGGGAAGCTTTCTTGTTGCATGTACGATGGCTAGAAGAGCTTTTTCCAAAGGTAAATATCGCCTCTCGGCCTCTTGCAAAGATTTACTAATGTAATACACCGGTTTTTGAATTCCATCATCATTCCGTACTAGGACAAGACTTATAGCATAATCTGTAACTGCCAAATAGGCATACAACACATCTTCCTTCTCCGGCCGTGATAGTATTGGCGGATTCGCCAAATATTGCTTCAAATCCTCAAAAGCCAAATTACACTCATCCGTCCATTGAAAATCTCTCCATTTATGCAAAAGGTGATAAAACGGTCGAAACCTATTCGCAGATCGCGAGATAAACCGATTCAATGTCGCAAACATACCAGTCAGCTTCCGTACCTCCTTAGGATTCCGAGGAGGATGCAACCCAAGATAGCCTTAATCTGGTCAGGATTAACTTCAATTCCCCGGTACGTTATCATATACCCAAGAAACTTTCCCGAACTTACTCTGAAAGAACACTTGGAAGCATTCAAACGCAATTTATACCTCCTAAGGACTGAGAAGGTTTCTTGCAAGTCCCTCAAATGGTCCTCTACTCTCTTACTTTTAATTACCATGTTAGCAATATATGCTTCCATATTACGCCCCAACTGCAATTCAAATATTCTAGTCACCATTCTTTGATAAGTGGAGTCTGCATTCTTAAGACCAAAAGGCATTACTCGATAATGGTAATTGCCATTAGGAGCACGAAAAGTTGTCTTCTCCTGATCACTCAATGATAGAGGTATCTGATGATAACCTTGAAAAGCATCTAGGAAACTCATCCGAGGATGCCCAACAGTTGCATCCACCAATTAATCAATTCTCGGAATAGGGAAAGGGTCCTTTGGACATGCCTTATTTAGATCAGTGAAATTGACACAAACTCTCCACTTTCCGTTCTTCTTTTTAACCACAACAGTGTTAGCAAGCCACTCAAGATAAAAGATTTCCTTGATTGCCCCAGCTTGCTTTAACTTATTAACCTCCTCTTTTACTGCCTCGGCATGCTCTTGGGACATACGTCGAGGAGGCTGCTTACGGGGCACTGCGTCGGGACTAACAGTCAAATGGTGACAAATGAACTCTGGATCAATTCCCGGGACATCATAGGTCGTCTATGCAAAAACATCGATGTTATCCTTTAAGAACTTAACTAATTCCTCCTTTTCCGATACTGGCAATTGGTATCCCACCTGAAAATATCTCTCCTTACCCTCTCCTATAAATATCTTGTCCAGTTCTTCAGCAGAATCTCCATCCACATCGATACCCATCCCCCAAGCAGGTTTCTTTAATTGCTATAAAGCTTTCGGAGTTGCCCCCGTTGCTGAACCTTGCCCTGCTCTAACACTTACAGACATCAGACACTGCCTGGCTACCGACTGACTGCCGTGTAATACTCCCACCCTCCTTGGATAGGATATTTCACCATTACGTGCAAAGTTGAAGAAATTGCCCCCATTGCATGGAGCCAAGGCCTAGCTAAAATTGCCGTGTAAGGTGAATACGCCCTGACTACTATGAAGTTAACCTGGACTTGTACATCCTCAACCTGTACAGGCAGCCTAATCATCCCCCGCGGAATCACCGGTTTCCCATCAAAGCCTACTAACGGAGAATCGTACTTCTCCAAATCCTCATCTTTCAACTTTAAACCATTAAACAAGTCGAGATACATAATTTCCGTTCCACTTCCATCATCCACCAAGACTCGTTTCACGTCATATCCCCCGATACGAATAGTTACTACCAATGCATCATCATGGGGTTGACATGTTCCCTCCTTATCTTCCTCAGAAAAACCTAACACTGGCGCTGCCGAGAACCTCATTATTTTAGCCAGTTGATTGCTTCCCTCCATGACTTCATTCCTAAAACTACTATGCACGGACATGATCCGAGAAGGATCCTTGGCTCCTTTTCTCAACTGCGCCAAAATGACGTTAATGGTGCCTAATGCTGGCCGAGGAATATTTCCACGATACATTCTCGTACCTTGATGTCCAACTTGCCCGTCTAGCCTAGACAAGAAATGATTGAGCTTTCCCGCCTTGGCTAATTGGTTCAAATGGTCACGCAACGTTCAACACTCTTCTATGGTATGTCCCTTGTCTTGATGATAATGACAATGAAGATTTTGATTCCTTAAAGATGCATCTCCACTCATCTTGTTAGGTTGTCTAAAGTATGGTTCGTTTCGTATTTTCTCCAATATTTGATGTATAGGTTCCTTGAACAGTGAATTAACCAAAGGAGTTTTAACTGGAAATGGACGACTTGGAAAATCTCACCTAGGCCGACTGCCTTGATACCTCATTCCCCGAAGATCTTTCTTCTCTGGAAATAGCTTTGCTTTGAATCTGGTCCTCCTCAACCCATTTATACTTGTATATATGATCTATAAGCTGGCGCATGTCTACAGCTGCTTTTATTGTCAAGGACTTCCTCAATCCGTGCTCCGTAGGGAGCCCCACCTTAAAAGTTCTTACAGCCACATTTTCAACATCTCCATCAATTTCATTATACATTTTCCAATACCGATCGGAATAAGTTTTGAGCGTTTCTCCTTCCCTCATTGCCATAGATAGTAATGCATCCAAGGGCTTTGGGACCCTACTACATGTTATGAACCAAGCCCCGAATACCCTCGTCAACTCTTCAAAGGACTTTAGGAAACCTTCCTCCAAAGCATTAAACCATCGCATGACCACTGGTCCCAAACTGGAAGGAAAAACTTTACACATCAACGCTTCATTATTCGAATAAACTGTCATCTTTTGATTAAAATGATTGACGTGTTCTACAAGATCAGTCCTGCCATTATAAATGGTAAATATAGGCTGAGAAAATCTATGGGGGAGTTTTGCCTTATTTATCCGGGCCACGAAAGGGGATTTAGAGATTTGCCTTAAGGCTTTACCCATTGCATCATTCCCCTCACCTTGGTATGACCCATCCTCACCTCGCGTCTCCTCCCTCCTCTTTGCCCTGGTACCAGAAGAAGTAATCAAACGGGACTCACTGGGAAAAGACTCAGATGCTTGATGATCATTTCCTCCTCATTTCTCCTTGGAGCTATCACTGGACGAGTAAGACGGGCTCCTCCTACCACGCTTCCTACGATCTAAGCGTTTGCGCAGATAATCTATCTTTGATTGCATTTGCTGCAACACATCATCATGAGACATTTGCCTGTCAGTCTATGATCGTCGTCCAACCACTTGATCACTACGATACGATTCCACCACCACACTTGGGGTGTGTTTCTTTCCATCTCCGCGTTGCATTTTTATAGCTGGGTTTCCCCTTTGGGAACCTACTGATTCTTCCCTTTCCTGATTCGCCTCCGCCATTCACCTTCAAACCAGAACGTCCCACTTTATTGTTCCTACAGACGACGTCAATTGTAAGGATCAAAAATCATGCACAAGCCTAACAATAATAGCGTTTTATAATTCAAGGCCCAAAACAATGAATTTTGTAGAGAGGGTATCAACAACAAAGTTTATGGCGTTCCGATTCTCTCCCCTTCCCTTTTTCTCTCCTCTCTTATTTATACTCCTTGCCCTTACTATCTCAGTCATACACCTCTCATCTACTCAACTCCATTTACTGACACTTGTCCATTCCCTTGTAGTCGGTAATGGAGAAAAGCTCTGGCTCTGTGCCTTGTTCAGGTCATTTTCACATTAATGCAACGGATAAAGCTGGTACTCCCTATTCAATGCAGCCAGAAAGCTGGGTGCAAAACATTCAATGCAATGTTCATAGTTATCTATCCCAACCCAAATATTTGCAAGATACCCCATACATCACCAATCTACCTTTCGTACTTTTCCGGACCATCCCACTTCATCCTCGGGCCCTTGACTTTTATTCTCCTCTATTCCTTACGCTTCCCAGTATGTCTTCGGGTCTTTAGGTCTTAGGGTCCTCGGGTCCTCACAGTTATATTTTCAAAATATATAGCAATGCTAATTTTTATAATAAGAGTTGTAGTCATTAGGTATAACTAAGTTTATAGTCAAATCTTGTCATTTTTATTTATTTATTTATCTTTGTAAGTATCTTGTATAAAAATTGATAGTAGCTTTAATATTATTTATTTATTTATTTTGTTATTAATGTGGTATTAGTCATATTTATTATTCCCACGCTAGTCGTTAACTCGTGTGATACACGAAAAAACTATTAAGCTATCACTTATGACAATGCTAGACAACCTTAAAACCTAAGACAAACCCATGGAATGGATTTGAAATTTTTTCACAAATAAAGAAAGTCTTACGTGAAGTTTTGTGAATATAATACCTTACATTTTGTGAAAGTGAGTCATATTTGATATATTTAAGAAGCAAATAAATATATAATGTAATAATAATAGATATCTAACTCTCATCACAAAAAATGAATGTTGCACGTTAGGATTACAATCTCAAAATTCTCTATTCTATATTCAATACTAAACATTCAATTACTAATGCTCTGTTTGTTTCTACAATGATGTTTTCTAGAAAATGAGTTATTTTCTAAAAAGCATTTTCTATAAAACTATTTCATTTTCCAGTGTTTGGTAGCAACTTTAAATGAGATGGAAAAACAACTTCCTAACTTCCCTTATTTAGTTTGCTGTGAGACAGAGTTGTTTTCCAAAAAAAATTTAATGGAAAAGAATCTCTAAAAATAAGCCATACTTTTTATGTTGACCAAAAATAGTTTTTCTTTGACTCATCTTTTTTTATACTACCAAATTCTGGAAAATATGGAAAACTATCTTTATACAAGGTTTTCTATTGAAACAAACGGAGCTTAAATGGAAAATATTAATTAACCAAAAATTACTTATTTATTTATATAAATAAGTAAACATAGATAATTATATTATAATAATATAAGAATTAAAAGTACTTAAGATATTTGTTGCATGTCAATCAATTAGTATCATCACTACGCGTCTCACGTCACATTGGGCTCAAAGCTAAAAAAAAAAGGGTAAACTACGTATTTGGTCCCTATCCTATACACCATATTTCAATTTGATCCCTAATCTTTTAATTGTGTCAATTTGGTCCCTAACCTTTCTTTACCGTGTCAATTTAATCCTTACAGTTATCTTTTAGATGAAAATTAATGACATGTCTAATGACCAAAATAAAAATTAGTTTCTGTTGGTGTGATAATAAACTAAAATTTTATTTTGGTTATTTGCTATGTAAACAATTTTCATCTAATATATAATGGCAAAGACTAAATTGACACGACATTAAAAGGTTAAGGACCAAATTAACACAATTGAAAGGTTAATGACCAAATTGAAATATGGTGTAAAGGTTAGGGACTAAATATGTAGTTTACCCAAAAAAAAACTAATGGCTAAAACATTTTGCCCATCTTTTATTCAAAAATTAAAAGCTTTCTACTTTCCCAATGCAAGTCATGTGGAGGCTCTGGAAACATAAAAAAGAGTACAAAAACAAAAAGAGAGAAACTACGGCAGTGACTGGAGATGGACAAAAGAAAGAGGAGGAAAAGAAGAAGATGGAGGAAGGAAAGAAGAAACAGCAGTAGAAGATGAATGCATGACACCATGACCAGCGACTTGTGTTGGCAACCTGCTGCTTCAACTTGGCGCAACCCCTGCTGCGTCATCTTCTCCTTCTTTGTTTTTTTTTTCCTTACAAATAAGAAATTTATGGAATGAAGAGGAAGATGACGAAGAGAGAGATGAGATAAAATGTAGTTTTTTAATCCTAAGATTTAGCCATTTACTACACATCCATAACATAAGTAAATAAAAGCTGAAATTTAAAATTTTATGGCAAGAGATACACGTTATTTTTGGTGTTGTTGTTCTTTAAAAAATAACTAGCCTCTGAGCACGCGCTCACACGCGTGCTCAGAGGCTCTTCTATTTTTTAGGTAATGGTTAATTTAGAGCATTTATTATAATTTGGGATTACTACATTTTCCGATCACAAAAGAAACCTAGGGGTGTGATGAAAAATTATTTCACCTGCTAACGCATAATATTCATCACACCCTTAATTATTTCACTTGCAAACAATCAAAATACATGTGATGAATATTATGCGTTAGTAGGTGAAATAATTTTTCATCACATCCCTAGGTTTCTTTTGTGATCGAGAAATGTGGTAATCCCAAATTATAATAAATGCTCTAAATTAACCATTATCCAAAAAATAGAAGAGCCTCACGCGCGTACTCAGAGGCTAGTACTACTATTTAAAGGGCTGCACCCGTTTGGATTCCACATTTTGAATGCCTAAAATATCCTCATCATATCCACTTATAAGTTTTCAACTAATGAGGATAAATATGTAAATTAAAATTCCTACACTTTAAAATCCACAAACTCACGTACGCTTTGCAGTTTCTATCTCACTTTCTATCTCTCATTCTTCTTCAGATTGAAGACATTTAGTTTAGCTCTACATCCTCCTTTCTTTTTCTTCAGATTAAAGACATTTATTATCAGAGACTCTAACAAATTTACAGATTTTATCTTTTACAAGTTCTCTTTGTTTCTTTTCTTTGATTTATGATTAACTTCCTCACTTCTTTTTTTTTTTTCCTTCTACGTTTTTTTTTCCTTTGTAAGATTTTTTTTTTTTTTTTTTTTTTTAAAAAAAAAGAAGTGAAAGAGAAATAGATGTCAGGTTTAAGACGGATATATTAAAAAGCCACTTTTTAATACGTAATTAAATTGCCCTGTGAGATTAATCTTGAAAAAGTGGCTTTTTGGTATATCCGTTTAGGATATATAAATTTGGTGCTGTGTAGGTGGGAATTTATATCCTTTTTTCACATAAGGTTAATTAGTGAAAGGGCACTTAAGTAAGCAAGTGCCAGGTTTCTCACTTTTTTTTTTCCTTCTACGTATTTTTTTTTCCTTTTAAGAACTTTTTTTTTTTTTTACCTTCATTGTATATGTTTTTGGCCTTAAAGTTTTTAGTTTTTCTTTTACCATCATTGTTATTTAGTTATTTATTTAAATAGTTGATGATGTGGTGATTAGATTTTAAAGAGCTTATGATAGAGTTAAATTCTAACTTTGGTTTGTTGATTAAATTTTTTTTTTTTAACTTGGTTTAACCCTTATTCTTTTATCTTTCTCAGGTTCACGTATACACAAATTTTTTGGATTGCATTGAGGAGTCATTGGAATGGAATATTAGATAAGTTCGGGTGAGAGACTTTACAAGAATTAGTATATGTATTAAACCTCACATAAAGTGGTTGTTATCTAAGAAATTGTTGTATATATATAATTTATATTTCGTAAATCTAATTTATAAGTTTTTGAATTTGTGTGAGTTTTAAGTGTATCTAAATTATCCAATTAAAGTTGTCTACACTACACTCTACACAATGCAAGACTACAACCACTAAACGGTTCCTAAATTACAGCAAATTTTCGGATTTCAAAATTCCAATATTTCTTATCATGTTCTCTATCACGATCTCTTTAATCCCTATTAGTTATCACTACCAACATTTTCGTAGAACTTAACTCCACCGAAAACCCACTACCCAGAAAAAATGGTTACTACTATTTTATTCAAATGTCTACTTTATTCTATTTCTACTTGAATTCAAATATTTCAACTACACAAACCTCAATGAATTGGAAAAAATACCTACAACATGAAATGACAACTACACAACCTTTAAAACTGAGAAAAATGAACGTAACATTTTTTTAGTGGAAAAAAACTGTCATTTTTGTTATGGATGTGTAGTAAGTGACTAAATTTTAAGATTAAAACAATACATGTAGTTTTTAAACTTTGAATTTGAAAAAAAAAAAAAGGGGTGGTCAAGTAGTTTTTAAACGTGGAATAGAAAGTGAGATTTTTTTTAATAGTACATGGGATTTTTTTTAAACATGTAGTTTTTCTTTTTTTGATAAACTTTTAAATAAGGATAGGGTCACACCAATTTTCCACTTTAATCTTTTAAATTTCCCTAAAATTTAGCCTTTTATTTTCTTTCAAAATCAGATATGTTAGTGCCTAAATATAAGGATATGGATGGAGAAGTTATATTACTAATTTTATAGTAGGGGTCTTTTTTTTCCAAAATATGGAAGAGATTTAAAAGAAAAAAAGAAGATGAAGAGGAAAATGTGAATTTGAAAAAAAAAAAAAAAAAAAAAGGGTGGTCGGGTAGTTCTTAAACGTGGGATAGAAAGTGGGATTCTTTTAAATAGTACATGGATAGAATATGAGGTTTTTTAAAACATGTAGTTTTTCATTTTTTGATAAACTTTTAAATAAGGATAGGGTCACACCAATTCTCCACCTTAATCTTTTAAATTTCCCTAAAATTTAGCCTTTTATTTTCTTTCAAAATCAGATATGTTAGTGCCTAAATATAAGGATATGGATAAAAAGTTATAGTAGGAGTTTTTTCCCCCCCAAAATATGGAAGAGATTTAAAAGAAAAAGAAAAAGAAAAGTGGAAAACATGTATTTGAAAAAAAAAAAAGTGTACAGATGAATAAGAAAAACTACCCGACCACCTTTATCCTTTTGTGACTAAAAAAAGATTTATCCTTTTTTCTTTTATTTTCTATTATATTTCTTTTTCAAGTTTTTTATTTTTTTTTTTGAATTTTTGTACAGAAGGTGTTTACATATTATGGGGATTGCATTTTTCACGTTGTAGTGGTTATGAAAAAATGGGAAATTATTTTGTGAGAATTAAATAATAATAAAAAAGCAATCGACAATTTTTTCTAAATCAGGAATTTTTTTTTGGATAATATAATATATTGGCAAGCGGAATTTGAATTTGAATGATTATTTTTTAACGATAATTTGATAATTGAAAAGATTGATTTGAACATTGAACATTTCCATTAAAATAGAATTATTGATGTACGTTACCATGGGATAAATATAAGGTGTTTTTAAACATTGAATTTGAAAAAAAAATAAAATAAAAAGTGGCCGGGTTGGGTATTTTTTGGATCGAACGTGGGATAATTTTATGTTTTATTTTCCTCAAAATAGGGGTACTTTTTTTTTTGGATAAAATGTACGACTTAAAAAAATGTTACGTACATTTTTCTCAGTTTTAATGGTTGTGTAGTTGTCAAGGATCAATGTTAAGTACCTTTCAAATGTCCACTTCTTAATGAATTGTCATTTCATGTTGTAGGTATTGTGATCCAAAGACAAGGCTGCCTTATGCTACAAAAGAACCATTCAACCAACAAATTTTTAGATTCTATCTTTTGCAAATTCCTCTTTGTTTTCTTTTCTTTGGTTTTTTATATGTATCACGTTACTCTTTTTTTCTTTTTTTTTAAATGTAATTTTGAAATTTTGAATTGAAATAAAAATAGTTACTACAATACTCCCTGATTAATAATCAAAATATAAATGATCAATTACTATTTCCTCACTTTTTTTTTTCCTTCTTCGTATTTTTTTTTTCTTTTTAAGAATTTTTTTTTAGCATCATTGTATATGTTTTTGGCGTTAAAGTTTTTTAGTTTTTTTTTTTACCATTATATGTTTTTGGCATTAAATTTTATTTTTTTATTTAGTTATTTATTTAAATAGTTGATGGTGTGGTGATTAGATTTTAAAGAGTCCATGATAGAGTTAAATTCTAAAAAATCTTTATCTTTATTCTGAACAATTTTAGTAGGATTTTCAGGAAAAAAAATGATCTCATCAAAATTTAAATCAAACACAAATTCTAACAAACTTATTCTACTATCTTTAATAATTTGCATCTATTATAATTTGAAATTACTTTATTTTCTAATTACAAAAAATTCTTACGGGTGTGATGAATATTATGCATTTGTGTTTGTGAGAAGTTCAATCACTGCGAAGTTTTTTTTTTTTTTTATGAACATGAGGAGTGTTTTTTTTATAGAACTTTTTTTTTTTCAATAGGAAAGTGCGTAGATATTTGATACTGTGTGTTTCTTCTTTTTTTTTAGGGTTTTTTTTTTTTTTTTACTTGAATTTCTAAAGGTTTCACAGTGAGGAGTTTTTTTTTTTAACTACTGGGAAGAGTTTGTATTTGTGAGAAGTTACGTGGGTAGACAATTGATAGAGTGTTATTTGAACATGGGGAGTTTTTTTTTTTTTTTTTGGTTGACGAACGTGGGGAGTGTTTTGGACCTTTTGGTGTACTGGGAGTGTTTTTTTTTTTTTTTTTGGTGGCCGGGGTAGTTTTATTTTTTATTTTTTTTAAGAATGTGGGATAGTATTTCAATGTAGAAGTAGGAGTAGTGTTTCAAACGTGGGTAGGAATTTATTTTGGATGGAATTTACTATTTTAACCCTATTTTGATTAGTTTAGATTAATAAAATGTAGTTTTTTAATCCTAAGATTTAGCCATTTACTACACATCCATAACATAAGTAAATAAAAGCTGAAATTTAAAATTTTATGGCAAGAGATACACGTTATTTTTGGTGTTGTTGTTCTTTAAAAAATAACTAGCCTTTGAGCGCGTGCTCAGAGGCTCTTCTATTTTTTGGGTAATGGTTAATTTAGAGCATTTATTATAATTTGGGATTATTACATTTCCCGATCACAAAAGAAACCTAGGGGTGTGATGAAAAATTATTTCACCTGCTAACGCATAATATTCATCACACCCTTAATTATTTCACCTGCAAACAATCAAAATACATGTGATGAATATTATGCATTAGCAGGTGAAATAATTTTTCATCACACCCCTAGGTTTCTTTTGTGATCGGGAAATGTAGTAATCCCAAATTATAATAAATACTCTAAATTAACCATTACCCAAGAAATAGAAGAGCTCACGCGCGTGCTCAGAGGCTAGTTTTATTTAAGTTTCATGTTATATCCTCCTTCCTTTTCATCTCCTTCTTCTTCTGGAAATATCAAAAAAAAAAAAAAAAAAACCCGAATAGAATAACAAAAGACTTGATTACTTGACTTCCAAGATTATCCAGATAAGTATATAAGCAAATATTCTTATTTTACTTATCTTTTTTTTTTTTAGTTTTCTATTTCTTACATTCAATTGCTGCTTTAAAATATTGTATTTGTTTTTGCTCTCAACGTGTCTTCTTTTGACTTCCATTCATTGTTATCCAATTTTTAATTCCCCGGGTTGCAACCATTGTCGTATAGAATCTAAGGTGAGTAGGGTTGCTTTTTTATTTATGCTGTAATAAATTTATTTTAGAATTTTTTTGAACAAAAATTTAAATGGATATAATCTTAATTGCAAGCCAGGCAAGACTGCGTGTGGTGCTGTTAGCAAACTGTGGAACCCAACATGCAGAGCATTCCTCAAAATCCCATTAATTCTTTGATTTCGTAAGAAAATCAATGGAACTCAATGGATGGTTGTGTCACTCGATCATTCATTTGCTTGCAAAATTTTTTTGGTTTTATTTCGGATTGAACATTTGCATCTTTGGCCTCTACTCTACAACACCATTTTGTGCTTTGTGTGGTGCCCATTGGTCTTACCATTTTTTTATTTTTGCAGATGTTATATACATGTGCAAAGAACATGAGGATATTAGCAAGATGGGGGAACAATTAACTGCCCTGCCTTTGAATTAATGAGAAATGTACTTTTTTTTCAAGTAAATATTATGTATTGTAAGTAGCTGACTGTTTTTTTACCATTTATTCATCTTATTGAGAAACTACCTTTTGATTGTGGACTTAGTAGAGGGCACAAAAATTTTTCGAAATCATTTTGTTTGCATTTTACTAACTGAATGGCATATACTGTTTTGTTTGATTATTTTCTTTCTTTTATTTTAGAATTCTTTTCATTTTTTATGTTGCATTATATTCTTGATTTTTTTTTTTCATTTGATAGTGCAAGTTAGCTAGGAGTGATATAAATAATTCTGAGTTTATTTTAGTAACCATTAAATTTGAATATCCAAACATTTTAGTAAAGAGATCGTGAAAAAGAAAAATATAAGGCGGATCAAAATTTTAGTAACAAATAAATTTTATGAAGCTTAAAAAAAAAAAAAAATTCCAGACAAAATGACTACAAACATATCAAAAGGAAAAACATTTTAGATGGGTTTGTGGGAGATATGTAACAACAATATAGGAAACCCACACATATTGTAGGAGAGAGGTTTCATGAGAATCTCTCATAAGATAATTTTCCTCTTTCCTTATTTATTCATTACATATAACCTTACAAAATTTATTAGCAAAAAATAAATAAATAATTAACAAAAAATAGAAAATTCTGTAAACATAACAGGATAACTGCAAATGTTGTTGTAAAACATTTGGAAGGCTTAATAAAAGATGTTGAATCATAATCTTCTTTGTCATACACTATCATATATATATGGTTTATGGATGAAATTTTTAGAAAACATTTTTATTATCCAGACATTGTTTACTTTATGAGATCCTTATATATTGTGGTCATGACATTGAAAAAAATATAAGTTTCAAATGTGACTCATAAGGATATTTGTAACTAAAAAAATGGTAGTTTATTTTTTAAACAATTTTTTAATAAAGGCTGAAATACACTGTTGATTCCTAAAGTTTAGGTATTGAGCACTTTAATATTTGAAATTCCAATTGAACACTATTAGTCTCTAAAGTTTAGAAAATTAACAATATATCGGCCCTTCCATCAACTTCCATTAGTTTCCATGCCTACATATTTAATGGGGCAGCAATCTTATATATTTTTTTAATGGGGCAGCAATCTTATATATAATATAAGATTGCTGCCCCATTGCGCTCAGAGGCTCTTCTATTTTTTGGTTAAGGGTTAATTTAGAGCATTTATTATAATTTGGGATTACTACATTTTCCAATCACAAAAAAAAAAAATCTAAGATTGTGATGAAAAATTATTTCACCATAAATAATACTCATCACACTCAGTTTTTTTTGTGATTGGAAAATGTAGTAATTCCAAATTATAATAAATGCTCTAAATTAACCCTTATCCAAAAAATAAAAGAGCCTCTTTTTAAATAATGTGCTCAGCCTTCGATTATATATAGATTAGTTTGTAAATTTTTAGTAAAATTAATTATAGCTTTAGGCATTTCCCATGTTGATATTTCGCTAATACAAGATGCAAGTTGGATTTTCATTATAGAAATTTCATTTTACTTTGTGTCTCTAGGAGCATTCACATTGGTGGTGTTAAAAAATTTAGCTTTTAGCAACTCAAAATTCTATTTTATTTATTTTAACACCTCATTTTACAATACACCATACATCTTATCTTCTTTTTTTTTTTTTGATAGGAACCATACATCTTATCTTCTATTTTTACATATGACTCATTAAAATCATATAAGCAACCCAATAAAATAAATACGAGCCTCTAAGCACACGCTCATGTGCATGCTCAGAGGCTCTTCTATTTTTTGAGTAAGGGTTAATTTAGAGCATTTATTATAATTTAGGATTACTACATTTTCCAATCACAAAAAAAAACCTAGGGGTGTGATGAAAAAATTATTTCACCACAAACGCTTAACACTCATCACATCCCTAGGTTTTTTTTGTGATTGGAAAATGTAGTAATCCCAAATTATAATAAATGCTCTAAATTAACCCTTACTCAAAAAATAGAAGAGCCTCTGAGCACGCGCGTGAGCACGTGCTCAGAGGCTAGTATAAATAAATACCATTTGAGGAGTCCACCAATTCTTTAAGTTTAATATCAAAAGATGTAATTTTTTTGTGTGCATGTATTAATATTTTGAACCCAAGGCCAAAAGTTTAATGAATAAAAAATACCTGGGTAAAATTCTATAAAACGTTTTTTTTTCTTCCTCTTTTCTTTAAAGATAATATTATAGAATCATGGAAAAAGTTGCTTCTAAATAATATCTAAATAATAGGCAAAATTTTAGGAAAAAAAATACCTAAGACATGTTTTAAAAAAAAAAAATTAAATGTAAAACAGTGCTGGCATATATATTATTAAAATACCAAAACATGAAACCAACGTTATTTTTTTTTTTTAAATTTTACATTTAAATTTAAAATGTAAAACAATGTTGGCATGTTTTTTTTTTTTGGCTTGAAATTGTAAAAAAATATGAAGCCAAGGTTGAAGGACTCACACTTTGTGCAAATTCAGAAGGCATGGTTTGTTTGGAGTCTTTTTGTCTTTTGGTAAGTTATTTTGAATCGGATTAAATTTTACCAATTTTTAAAATGTATGTACATTAAAATTTAAAATAACGTAACATTTTAAACTATTAAATATAAGAGATATTTAAGGGTGTAGGTTTTTATCCCTAAAAGTTAGGCTATTATTTAGAAGCAATTTTCACCACAATTTTTAAATTTAATCTTTAAAGATAACTTCTCTAGTATCATTCTTGTTTTAGCAAATTTGCATATATGGCAATTGCTTACAGGATCAACAAATTTGCAATGAAAGGCACAAAACAATATTAAATTTCATATGTTAGGATATTTACAAAAAATGTTTTTTAACAACTACTTGATAGATTAATTACCACTTCGCTCACCCGAATTCATCCAATGTGCTTGCTATGAAATCTAACCAAATTGTTGATATGTCACCCAAAAAAAATACAAAAAAAATAGAGAGTAAGGCTTAAATGTAAGAAAAATAGAAAACTAAAATAATAGGAGGAAGATAGGGCACCACTTAAAACACATACACTAAAATAATGAGTCAAACCCAATAACCACACAAAAAAAAAAAATTAATATATATCATTCCCATTATTTAAAAATAGTCATTAATTAAAGAAAATATTAAACACCCATCAAACTGACCAAATAAAAGAAAAGAAAAGAAAAGATTAAAAAAGATAAGATAAGATAAGATAATGATATGGAAATGATAATAGAATTACATTTTATTATGTATATGTAATACTTTGATTTTTTTTTTTTTTTGAGAAGATTAAATACTTTGATCTTGATCTACGTAATTGCAAGTTGCAACAACAACCATCCCGTCACTTCGGTAGTAGAGTAAGGGCTGGATATTTGCTATCCAATGAATCCGGGACAAAGTATAATTTTGTTTCATAGGGAATCAATGAGTTTCCTTTTTTGTGGATTCCAAACTTGATTTATACTTATCGGGTAAAAAAAAAGTTTATCTACAATTTACACGCTTAGAAAATTAAGATCATCTAGGCTTTCCAAAAAAAAAAAAGAAAAAAAAAAGAAAAGAAAATTAAGATCATCTAGGATTCTTGTTGTATTCAAGATTAAAATCATCTACAATTTCTTTTCATTAGGATTCTTGCAGGTGGCTAAGAATGTTTACTGTAAACTATCTTAATAACTAAAAACTAATTAATGAGAGTTTTATATAGTAGAGTATACTATTGGCAATGGAATTCAATCCATGTTGAAGAGTAGTAATATGAGTTGTGAAACAAAAACGTGAAAGCAAATATAAACCAACACAAAGAACCCAACACGCATGAGGCATCCAAAATAGAGGTGATCAAAGATACTTACATTTTGGTAATTGATTACACTTCAAGCCTAAAGTTCAAACAGTCTGTTGGAGTTGGAGAACAAAGCACACGAAAATCTTGAAAATCAACACCCCAGTGCACGTTTCTTGAAGAAATATGTGAAAGAAATTAAAGGTGAGATTGAAATATTTGATTTCTTTGTAGAATATAAGAAGTTGTTCATGAATTAAAAAACCAAAATAGAAAAAACCAATGTACATTAACATACACATTGAGACACATACCGTTGAGCAGGAGCAAATAGAAAAAATAATAATAATGGTGAAAAGAAGATTAACACAGAATTGAGAGAATTGGTGAACTGAAGAGGAAACTATTTCAGTTTGAAAACCAACGTAAGTGTATTGGGAGTGTAGTCTTATTTTGTAGATAGTGTTTTATATGGGAGTTAAAAGAAGCACTTTTACCAAATTTTGTCCCTACTTAAACGTAAGCTGTAGGGGTATTTTGGAACAAAAGTAAAATCCGGTCCAAACAGGAGAAGCTCCTTAAATAGTAGTATAGATAAATAGATAAAAACTGGATAAGCAAAAGAAGTTAAAGAGGAGTTAAATTTTTTAAATCTGATAGTAAAGTAAAGCAGTTTCTTAGGAGTAAAACATGGGAGAGTGGAATTCAAGCAATTTGTTAGGAGTAAAATGTGGGAGTGGAATTCAAACGTGTTAAGGTTTTTTTTTTTTTTTTTTTTTTAGAATTTTAAAAAAAAGGGGCAGTTTCTTTTTTACAAAATGTAGGATTTTTTTTTTTCAAAATAGAAACGTGGTAGATAATTTTTTTGATACAACATGGCTTTTTTCATTAGGTTTTTGTTTTCAATTTTTATCAATTTAATATTTTAAACCATTTCTTATGATTTAGAGATAAAGATAAGTTTATTAAATTAAGGGTGTTTCGTTAGTTAGTTTTTTTTTTTTTACTGAACGTGAGGTTTTTTCTAAGAATAAAATATTCGAAATTTTACTATTTCGTTGTGTTTTTTTTTTTTTTACTCAACGTGAGGTTTTTTTAAGAATATAATATTAGAAACATGTGTTAGAAAAAGTGGGCTAGTAGGAGTGTTCCTATTTTGTAGGTAATGTTTTTTCAAATTATCTAAAATTTAGGAGTTTTTAAATTGATAATTTTACATGTGTAACTCTACTATTTAAGCTTTACAACTGGTAAATTTAAGGATATTTTGGGCATCAAAATTGAGGAATCCAAACAGGAAAAGCTCCTTTAATAATAGTATAGAAAATTTCTTAAAAAAAAAAAAACGAAGAAGGAAAAAAAAAATGAGGAAATAAAAGATAAAGATTTTTTAGAATTTAACTCTATGATGGACTCTTTAAAATCTAATCACCACATCATCAACTATTTAAATAAATAACTAAATAAAAAAAAAATTTAACGCCAAAAACATATCCAATGATGGTAAAAAAGAAATCTTAAAAAGAAAAAAAAAATACGAAGAAGGGTGAAAAAAGAAGAAGTGAGGAAATAGAAGGAAATAGTAATTGATCATTTATATTTTGATCATTAATCAAAATTTCAAAATTACATTTAAAAAAAAAAAAAGTAGAACTCAAAGAAAGTCATTCATAAACCAAAGAAAAGAAAACAAAGAGAAACTTGCAAAAGATTGAACCTGAAAATTTGTTGGTTGAATGCTTCTTTTGTAGCATAAGGCAGCCCTGTCTTTGAATCACATTACCTACAACATGAAATGACAATTCATTAAGAAGTACAATGGTAGAGTATATGAAGGAAACATTCATTTCAAAATTACATTTAAAAAAGAAAAAAGAAAAAAAAAAGAGTTAACGTGATACATATAAAAAAAATAAAAAGCTCAAAGAAAGTCAATCATAAACCAAAGAAAAGAAAACAAAGAGGAACTTGCAAATGATAGAAACTGGAAATTTATTGGAGCCTCTGACAATAAATGTCTTTAATCTGAAGAAAAAGAAACGATGATGTAGAGCTAAACTAAATATCTTCAATTTGAAGAAGAATGAGATATAGAAAGTGAGATAGAAAGCGTACGTGAGTTTGTGGGTTTTAAAGTGTAGGAGTTTAAATTTACATATTTATCCTCGTTAGTTGAAAACTTGTAAGTGAATATGATGAGGGTACTTTAGGCATCCAAAATGTGGAATCCAAACAGGAAACCCCTTAAATAGTAGTATAGATAAACAACTCAACAAATTCATTTCATTATAACCTTCTTTCTCTCCACTCTCTTCCTCTCTGCCTGAACTCTACCCCCTTTCTCACGCACTACTATACTCACTACCACAACAAGCCATTGCCACCAGTGACCGCAAATACAACCACAAGCCATTGCCACTGTCACCACTAGCCATAACTACAACCCACTCCTACCATTAGCCCCACCACCCTGTAAAATGACCAAGCACAATCGCTACCCACTACCATTACCCACCACCAACAAGATGACTCACCATGGTCTCCACCAAACGACCTCCAAAACCCAGTAACCCACAACCCACCAAACAAAAATCTCCATCACGATCTCCACAAAAACACAATCTAACAAACGGTGATCTCCACCAAATGTGGAAGCCAGAAAAACCCAATTCGACAAACCCAACATGCCAATGCCGATCTCAACAAACACTGCACGATTGATATAACATTATTTGGTCTCAATATATAAGGATTCTCTTCATTTAAAAGAAATTTATTTCATGGTTCTGATTAAACATTACAAATTTAGAAGTGTATCAAGTGTCACATCACTTAAAATTTCAAATGGGGTGATACTACGTGCTCTTTCAAATCAATAAATAATATATTAGTAGTAAAATAGACTCATATTTAGAATGAAATAGAAATACAATTATTTTTCTCAGGTTGATTTGATGAGTTAATTTTGTTGTTTTTTGACAATGTTTCACTTTTTTTTTTTAATTTTTATTTATGAATAGAAATTTGTATTTAACAAAAAGAAAATGATAAGGATACAAAATAGGGAACTTCCCTTTCTACGTAACTATACGGCATACACACTAGGAGGGCAACAACTGAGACCAAAAGAACCAAACCAATCTTGATTCCTAGACCATTTAACTAATTCATAAGTAGTCTTATTAGCCTTAAGATAAACTCAACTAATAAAATAACTTAAACAAGTAAAAAATATGCCACATAGACAATGTTTCACATATAGTTTAATGAATTGAAATCTGTGCAATATAGAGCCTGTTTGGTAAGAGATTTTTAGTAACGTTTGTATTTTTAAAAAATGTGTACATAAAAAAGTATGAAAATACGTGTAATATTATTTAAATACTAAAAATTATTATTTAAACAACAATAATAAATGGGACCTATAATTCAAGAGCTGAGCTTAAAATTAAAAAATTAGATTTAATCTCAACTCTTGAATCATAAAAAATAACCTTAATTATGAGGGCGTTTGGATAGCACAGTTGCGTTCACGTCTGGCCGTTTTTTTTTTTTTTTTTTTTTCACGCGCATGTGTCACTGTTCATTGGCCATGAACAGTGATTTTAGGCCAATAAACAGTACTTTTTGGGATGAACAGTAATTTTTACACATTAAAAAATTATTTTTATACAGTATTTTTAGTTTTCAGTTTTTAATTTTTAACAATAAGTTCTATCCAAACGGACTCTATATCTCATATTAAAAAAAGAGTCTATCTGATCCTATTACAATTTACAAGTAAAAGTAATCATTTTGAACTAGTTTGGATTTCGTGCAGTGCTAACTTTAAAAGGGAAGCAACAGAAAAGACAACCCAAGAAAAAAATAAAATAAAATAAAATGGGCGTGTTGCCATATAGGGTGTACGGAAGCAGACTATTGTGATTGTGACTTGTGAGTGGTTCTCTTCTGACAAAAAGTAGTGGGATTTTTTCCACACTATACACCTGTGTTTATTTATTTTATTTTAATTTTATTGTTTACTATTTTTTTTGAGAATCTATTTTATTGTTTACTAAAGAAAATGATTATTGTAGTTGATAGTCATGAAAATATGTAGGAATTAGGATAAGATATTCAATGCGGTTTAGACAAAACGATAGTTCAAATAATCCTTTTGAACTATTATTTTTAGTATTATTGTTTAAGTGTTGTGAAAATAGGTGTGGGTTAAAAAGTGTTGTAAAAATATGTATTTTAATGTGTAAACATTCAAAACTGATATTTAACCATCCCTACTAAACACCCCATAGGATCACAACAGAAATTCACCTTATATAATTTGACTAATAATACTTGGAGCATTAGCATCGGTTTTTGTAAATTTTTCTATTTATTTTTACGTTAAAACATACCTTTTTTTTTTTTTTTTACGTAATTACCTCTCAAAAACATCTAAATCAGTTAATCTATTTTATAATATATTGTATGTAAATAATAATATTTCTTCATTTTTTAATTAATATTTTATCCTTATCTTTTTCTATCTCTTTACTTTTACTAAATCCTTTCATATTTGACGGATCAAACCATTTGGAGCCCTCCATCCTCTATCTCAGATTACCCTTCCACCACAAGCACCGATCCACAAGTGTCAATCTCCATCGATCCCACAAGCATCGATCTTTGCTGCTAGCACCAATCCACAAGCATCAAAACCCATTCCCCTCAACCCACAAGCATTGATCATCGCCGCTAGCTAGCACCAATCCACAAGTGCATCAAGTTCACAACAGTGCTCTCTCTCTTTCTCTCTCTCTCTCTCTTTGTTGGTTTGTCTGTGTGGGTGTGTTTGTCTTTGTGTTGGTTTGACGGTGTGGGTGTTTGTGTGTATTTGAATAAGAAGAAGATGATGAGGGAGAGCAGAAGTCTAAGTTGGTTTTGCAGATAGAGAAGAGAGAGAAAAAATGAGCAAATTTGTGAAATTAATAAAATATTATGATGCAAAGCTACAGTGAGCATTTGCATCAGTCCAGCTAAATTTTTTCATCTATTTTATTTTTACATTGAGAACTCACTTTTTTTATTTTACACTGTCACTTTTTAAAAACATTCGCATCAGTTATCTATTTTACAATCTATTCTATTTAAATAATATTATTTATTTTATTTTTAATATCTATCTATTACATTTATATATTTTTCTTTCTCTCATCTGACTGCAGATTCGGCGGCAGATCCCACTCCGTTGGGCTTTTCACACGGGTTTTTTGTTGAGTTTGGTTTGGGTTTGGGATGGGTTTTCCGGTGGGTTTGGCTTGATTTTGAGTTGGGTTTTCTAATTGATTTTGTTGATTTTTGTTTAATTTTCTGTTGATTTTAGGCCAACTTTGTGGTGGATTATCAATTGTTCAAATGGTTTGTGTTGGTGGTGGTGGTGGTGGTGGGTTGGTAGTTGGGTGGCTATCTTCTTCTTCTTCCTTCTTTTTATGTTCTGCTGCTGTGGCCTGGGTTGTTGTGGATGTTGGGGAAGAGAAGTAGTTTGATAAAAAAAATAGTAAAGTATTATTATACAAAATTATAGTAACCGTGTATATTTTCACGGTTACTATAGCAAATATGTAAATATACACATTTTTTGTATCCACTGATGTTGGTAGTTTTGAGGAAAAATTGTGTAAATTGTCACTTTTTGTATTTTAGAAACATTGCTGTAGCAAAAATGTAAATCTACAATGATTTAGAAGGATTGATATAAGGTGTTTCTGAAGAAAAATGTGTAAAGTTAACTACTTTTTGTATTATGCTAAGACTGGTGTGATTGCTAAGACATGGAGATTGGAGACCTACTACAATATGTAATTTTAATTTTAATTTTTTTAATGACTTTGTGTGATGTGATAAGCAATTTGAAAAATGTTGTGAATTTGTTGTTGTGACCCTGGAAAGACTCATACCAGCATACAAAGCTATCCCACATCCAAATTAATTGATACATCAAGTAAATTTTTTTTTTTTGGAAGGAATCAAGTTAACAAATAAATGGCACGATAGTCCAAAGAAAGTTAGGACTTGCAAAACCATTTAAAGCCCGCAAAAAATCAATGGCACCATATATATATATATATATATATATAGAAGAAGACCATATATCTGATGACTGATATCATACATCCATCACTTAATAAAACATGCTTTTTGGCTTTTTGTCAAAAATTTTACCCAAAAAGTAACTGAAATGGAAGCATTGTTCTAACTAGATAACTGCTTACAAAATCTCTAAGCAATGGCATAATTTATAGATTTCAATCCGCTGCTAACATTCATGTAGTGAACAACACTACCACAGTTAAAAGGCTATTTGAATTGGGGACACTTGTAGTCGTGGTATCTCTCACAATTATCATAACCTTTGCTACTGCACTGCATGATTGAAAAGAGAAAAACAATTGTTATAAACTTGAACAATCTCATGATTATGTAACACTAACTTGTTTGGTAAAAAAGCAATAGTAACTGTTTTTTTTTCTTCTTTTTCTTTTTTTGAGAAGAAACTAATAGCTTTTTGATAGATATCTCAGTACTAGCAATCATACCAATATGCAATCTTAGGGGATAGCAAATAATTACTCTCGACTATATACCATCCGAATCTTACAACAAGGAAAAAAGAAAATGCAAATTCTATTTTGCAACTCACATTGCTTCTAGTTTCTTCGTTTTATTTAGTCATATTATAAATAATATTTTTAACCCTACAAATGTAAGTACCGCACCTTATCTGTCTCTAATTCTAGGTTTTACTTTTTGTAATTTATGACGTCTTGTAGCGTAGTGTCGATTTTTATTTTTATTTTCATTATGTATTATAAAAAAAAGGCAATGATAAAAACACACAACAGATTTCCCAAATTTATTACAATTATAGTTCTCAATTGCAAGATTGAATATTGTTCTTTATAAGGAAACAAACCAAACGTACTTGAAGCATGGTGGTCGATATCGTACCAGTACCAGCCGTACCGGCCAATACATACCGTATCGGCCAGTGCACCGGTACTGGTATACTTCTATTTTGTACCGAAAAAAATATCGGCCGTACCGGCCGCGTACCAGCCAATTTCGGGCAATACCAAACGTACCGGCCGGTACAGAAAAAAAACTTTTTTTTTTTATTATTTTAGTTTTGTAATTTTTGAATTTTTGTAAGGGCATAATGGTAACTTATTTACATTAACTTATTAGTATTATTTGTTTTCTTAGTATGCAATGAACAACTAAGCTTTTTATTTTTTATATTGTGTTTTTTCTTTTCTTTTAATTGATACTAAAGTCTAAAATTATGAATAATTTGTTCTGAATTGAGGTAATGTTTTATGATAAACTTTTATATTTACTATAATATAAGTAAAATATTATATGCTTATAAACATGGTTTTAGAGATTTTGGTGTGTGTGTGTGTGTGTGTATAAAATAGCGGTAAACCCGAAACGGTACACCGGTATTGACCGGTATCCGAAATATATCGTACCGGTGGCCAAACCAGTACAGCCTCTGGTACGGTATTGACTTCCTTGACTTGAAGATGACAAAAACAATAAAACATCATCCATTAGTTGAACAAGATTCATCAATCACACATAAAAAGAGATCCCCACATGACAGAAAGGAGAGTTACAATAATCCACGCATAATAATCATACGAAAATGAGTGTTAGGTTCTAAAGATTTAGGTTTAAATGTTTAGAATCATATTTTAATTGTGTTGGCAAACCGAAAACAAAACATGTCTAGTTTAGGTGTTAGGCAATGCTTAAAAGTGTTGGTTTCAAGGTTTAAGTCCAGCTGACTGTAGAAAAAGGAAGAGAGTTTCTACCTTGCTCGATCGATTGATAAATTAGGATCGACCAATCGAAAATTGCAGGAACAAAAATTCTGCAGATTTTTAAAACAGACCCAAGCCCACAAAAACGTTGAGGGTTTTATTCCAACTTCTCTACATATAAAAGGGAAATCCTAGCTACGTTTTTTCAACTTTTGGAAGACTTGTGTATTACTCTTTATGAGATCTAAGAGGTTTTGTACCTTCTAACTACACAAGAATCTACTGAAGCAAGATCTACAATCAAGCGTTGGTAGAACATAGTTGCTGCATCAAGATCATTACTGATGGTGATTTGAAACCTTTGAGTGGGATCTCAAAGTCACAAGCAAAGTCATGACTGGTGGTGATCTGAAACCTTTGAGTGGGATCTCAAAGTCACAAGCAAAGGTGCTTGTGTTGGTGTAAATCCGAGATGAGAAGGAGTCCGTGGATTTGGAGCTTACATGTGGTCGTGTTGGTAAGTTACTACATGAGGTAGTAATAGATTAGGGTTAAATCTTATTGTAAAAATTTCAATTCTCTTATAGTGGATTTACTTTACCTTGAGGATAGCTATGCCAAATCCTCCCCAGGTTTTTACCTTGAAATGGTTAGTTTCATCAGTTTTCCTAGATCATCATATCGTGGTGTTATTTACTTTTCCGCATTTGTGCATGATATGATGTATGCTTATTTAACCTAGATCTGAATAATAAACCTAATAATCAACTTGGTTAATATATTAGGTTAAACAATCTGATTTAAGGGGTCTAAACGAACAAACAAGTGGTATCAGAGCGGTTTAACTTTTGTTTATAGGTTTTTAACCTAGAGTTGATCCTTGACCCCTGCTGTCATGGAACACGGTTACTCTCTTGTGATCCCTCCATACTTTGATGGGAATAACTATACTTATTGGAAGGTTAGGATGAAAGTCTTCTTAAAATCTATTGATGAGAGAGTGTGGTTTTCTATTGAGAATAGTTGGGAGAGACTGCTATTAATGAATGAACTACTGCCCAAAAGGAAGTAGTAAGCTTTAAGAACCTCCTTATGGCACCCAAACAGAATAAATCCACTTCGGCTCAAAACCCTCGTCATGGTTCTAGGTCATCTTCTTCTGCTCTTCCTACTATTCCCTTTCATATCCAGTTCCGTGATGAGAAGGCCAAGACGAACTTCTAGGACCGTGGCATTCATCTAAAATGCCAGGTAATTCTGTCGGATTTTGCAGACACTCTTCTCCCCGAAGTCATTCGAACTCGGGATTGGGAATCTTTACTTGAGAAACCCACGAGGTGTCCCGTCATGTTTATTTAGGAGTTTTACTCTAACATACACTGCATCGATACCACTGTACATCAATTTGTTACTACATTTAAAGGTACACGTATCGTAGTTACTCCGAATCTTATATCCGAGGTACTACGCAACCCTAAGGTAGCGCATCCTGACTACCCTGGTTGTGAGCGTCTCTGGACCATGTCTAAAGACGACCTTCTTTCTTAATTCTGTGAGAAACCCTCTCTTTGGGGTGGTGCTCTAAACACCCTTTGCTTGGGCTTTACTAAAGGCCTTAGCTTTCTAAACATGGTAATGACATTTGATCTTACTCCTCTGTCACACTATAACTCCATCACTGAGCCTCGTGCTCATTTTCTTTTGTCTTTGATGGAGGGTCTCACCAATGATTTTCCCTCTCATTTCATCACATTTATTATTGATGTCTATCAGGATCCTGCTACCCGTGATAAGCTCATCTTTCCTTCAGTTATCACGCGGATCCTTACACACTTCTCTATTCCCATTCCTCTCTCTCCTCTCTTCACCATCATAGGTGCCATAAGCGCTGACTCTATCCGATGGAGTGAGGCTCAGCTTCAATCGAAACGGCCACGTGTGGAGACGACTGATCCTGCAGCTTCTGCTATTCCACCCTTTTCAGCTCCAACTTCTTCCACTCCTTCTTCCTCCTTGGCTGGTGGTGTGACCTTTGAGGCCATCATGGAGCAGCTTCAGCAGATGCATGCTAACTTTAGTGGTTGTTTGGACACTCTCACTGATGAGATGTGTTAAATGAACACTAGAGTAGGACACATTGCTTGCCGACAGGCTTGCATGGCTGGTCTGGCTCCTTCTCCCGAGGCCTTTCCTGATGATGAGGATGATGTGGATAATGGTGCTGCTAGCTCTTCCGATGATAACGAGATGACTATCTTTCAGTGACTTGCCATTTGTCATTCGTGACAAAAATGGGGAGTAGTTTTGGGTTTAAGAGTAGTCTTGTCCTTAGGGGGAGAGTTAATGCAGGCTATTTTTATTAAGGGGAGTGTGTATATCTTTTTGAGAGATGTAGTAAGGTTCTATGTATTTTCTTTTCTTCGTTATTTACATTAGTCTCTTGTTCACCGGTCTTGTGACCATTTTATTACACACATTGTACTTTATCTTCATATATATGACGATGATGTATGTTTTTCTTCACCTACCTCTATATGTGTTGTTTCTTTTCTCTCTTTATACACATGTTTCTTTATGTATGCAATCTTTATTTCTGTTTCACACATGATGCCTTGATGAGTCTTGTTTAAGTGTTTTAGAAAGACAGGTTGTGAAAGTATATCATGCCATGAACTCTCGTCTTGAAAAGTTTTTCAAGATTTTGTAGTAGGGATAAATTTCTTATGTAATATAACAAGTGGTTATGAGTTTAGTGATTTAAGACTTCTCTCATGATTATTTTTTTTGTTATGGTTTTGTCACGAATTGCCAAAGGGGGAGATTGTTAGAGACACATTTTATGTGATTGGCTAACCCTTTGACAAAATGCACTTTACTTGTAATTCGGTAAATCTATGATGGGTTTAGGACTTCAAGAAACATATTGTTCAAGTCAAGTGTTAAAGCCATGAAAATCTTACCAAGAAACAAGTGAAGAAAAACTGTTCATTAAATCTCGACAGAAATCTCAATAGAAAGACTTCTATCAAGGTTTATAGTCAAAGCTTGACAGAAGCTTGACACAAGCTGTTTCTATCAAGACTTACAGAATCAGAACTTCCAGATCTGATTTTCGGCCCATGTTGAAATATTTGTATAGGGTTTCTTTTCTCACAGCCCTAGACATATATAAGTCTTATTTTAAAGGCCGTCGCGCATGCAAAAAGTGACCTAGTTCATTATTCTCTCTGAAGAAGCTACTGCGTCTTTACGTCAAGAGTTTTGTGACCAAGGAGCTGCCTGATCTTCATTGTTGATGAATTGAAGAACTTTGCAGCCAACAACCTCTTCAAATTGCTGGAGTTAGTCACATACTGGGATCCGTGCACATTGGTTGGGATTCGTGGATCAAGGGAAAGACTGCCGCTACAATACAAGTCCAATTGAATATTGGGGTAAGGGTTCAACTGTAAGTTGGTATTTCGGGATAGGTCAAAGGGTTTGGTAAGATTTCTTATACTTGTAATCGCTTGTGATTGATAATAGTAGATTCTTGGGAATGGTAACCTTAAAATCACCCGATGGGGTTTTGCCTCGATGGTTTTCTCCATTCGTAAACAAATCACCCATGTCAAATTTATTTTCCACTGCATTTAGATAATTTGGTGGTTTGTTTGTGCTGCCACGCTATTGCATGAAATTTGATCTAATTAATTAACTTGGGTAATTAATTAATTAATTTGCAAGGAGCCAATACATTTTTAACCCAACATCTACAATAGAGTTTACGTTGCTAGTACAATGTAAATTATGAATTTTCCATATACATATCATGAATAAGAGATGTACAACATATAATTGTATTAGATTACCAAAAAAAAAAATTATGATTTTCTACATATACCAAAAATTAATAATAATAATAATAATAATAATAATAATAATAATAATAATAATAATAATACGCATTTTCAACTCTTTTTATGGCTGCAACTAACCACTAGTAAAATAATTGGTTATCTCCACAAAAAAAAAAAAAAAAAAAACAAATAATGAACTCCAAACGAACATACAACACATGAATCACTTACGTGTCAAATTTCAAAACCACTTGTGATCTTTATCTGAACCTGTTAAAGAAATTGAAGGAAACATAAAACAGATGTAAAAGAATGAGAATAGAGAAAGAAAGAAGATGTATGAGGGTTACATGATTTAGCCTAATGGTCTACATTCATGGTGTAAAGTCTTAAATGGCTACATATTTATTATGCGATAAATTACATGTACAATGACCCTAATAACGTATATATAGAGATCACATAACTAGGTTTACATACAACTGGGCTTTACACTATAAGTGGGCTATAAAGTAATATAAACCCAATATATCTTTAACACTCCTCCTTAAACTCAAGATAGAGGCTTAATGATGCCTTAAGTTTGAAATAAGTTTGTGAAGGTTTGGAACAGTTTGGGTAAGTGGTTCAAAAAAGGGAGCTAGATTTGGGTCATGTTGATGTATCGGGTCAAGCCGAATAAAGGCCCAAAAGAGATTTGTTGACATTGCAGGTGGTGTACAAGTGACATGGCATGATGATGTCACGCTAATGTAAGAGAAATAATGTGCCAATGACCTCTGGGTGACTTGTGACAAGTCACATCATGAATGATGTCAACTGAGATCGAACTCATACATGGACGAGTAAGAGGATCTTTAAAGGCACATAGAGTGTGAATTGTTAATTTGGGATTTTCCCTTTTTTTTTTTTTTTTTTTTTTTTTTTTTTTTTTTTTTTTTTTTTTTTTTGTTGTACATGTGGATTCAATTAGGTCCGACCCATAGATCAATTGTCAGGTCTGAACATTGATGTCACTTTTTTATTTTTTTTTAATAATTACAACATGTTGCTAACTCCCAGTTTGAACTCTTTTCCTCCTAAATCCTCAAGCATTTTGTACATGAGAAAGTGTCAATTCAGCTACAAGGCCTTTGGCAAAATTGATGTCACCTAATGACTTGATATTGTGTTGGATACTTGGATAGCTAATGTGGCCAATATCTAGCTGACATGTGTTGACATGGCTACTTATGTCACCCTAAGGCTAATGCGGTGGAACTTAAAGACAAAACTTGCAGAATCAATAATGTTCAGTGCGTGACTAGAGAGAGGGATTAGATTGAAATTAGATGCAATACCCTATAATGCAATCGCAATGAATGGTCGAGATTTAGAGTTAGAGAAAACAACTTTTAATTTCAACCATTAAATAAAAAAAGTAAAAATTTAAAGTTAAAAAGTTAAGAATGTAAAAAAGTTTGTAAAGAAAATGGAGTTAATTGCATATTGCACCAGATCTCACTACAAGGGGACCGACCCATGGTATTAGCACAAATATTAGCAATGAACTGTATTTTCTAGTAAGTTGTTTCTTTTGTCCGTTGACAAGTCCAATTAAAACCCAACCATGCTAGTGGTTTCTTTTTATCGATGAAAGAGGAAATTTAATCACCACACCACTACTCTAGAACTACCTCAACAAGCAGCCAAGCTGCAAACAACAACTTAAACAAGGATGCAAATTGGTTTCTAACTCTAAAACACTAATCCAGAAAATAGAAAATAGACTGTACCCAACCCAGAATTATCATACCCGTAACCTCTAAGCTAAAACCCAACATGTGTCAAATTAAGACCGAACCATGCCACACCTGTGTTTCTCTGTTTTTAACTTAAATCCCTAATAAAGGAAAAAGACAACAGGCTATTCCAAAAATTATACATTCGTTTCTAACAGGCTCAGCTGTTGATCCTACACTGCGTGTGTATTAATGCACATTATTGACTCACCTATCATTATATAATTGAACAACACTTTCCAATTGTAGAATAGAGTTATTAATTTTCTTGAGTTACAATTTTTATAAAAACATCAAATTTGCTTTCTTTTCTCTCTCTCTCTCTCTCTTGTTACTCGAGCCTAAGCCTTAGACCTTTATTTTTGCACTCCACACACAAAGCCAACCGGAAACAATTAAGGACAAGTAATTTTGTTTCTAGTGCCGTGGAAGGAATTAGAGATGGCAAAAATAGCAGTTGTTGCTTGTTACTTTCTTTGGTGCTTGTTTTATCATTCCAATCGGTGTTTGCTGATGAAAACCCAGTGCAAACAGCAATTGATCACGTAAACCAGGCTGCCTCAACGATACAAGATTTACCAAATTCTGTGTCAACAGCAGTGGACAATGCTAAAGAAAAGGCCACATCATGGTTTCAATGGTTTGAAGACATACTAGAGTAAGTTTTTAAATAAATTTATTCCATCCTATTTATTTTTGTTTTAAATTATTAATTATTTTGTGCGAAAATGATAAAACACCATGAAAAACAATGAAACATGACCTTAAAATGAACTCGGTTTCTCGTTGATAATCTCAACCATAAAAATGATTTTTAAAAAAACATCACAATTTCTAGCAATGCATGTGTTAATGCCAACATATATAGAATTGATAACCTTGATTACCTTGAAGTTCGAATTGGCCATCTCCTATTTCGTATATACTTTTTTTTCTTATGGTACTGACCTGATCAGTTGGTTGATATGTTTCCAGGGCTCTTCGCAATATAAAGTCAGATGACTAGAAAGAACTGGCAGGAGCATCTTAAGCTGCTGGAATCTGGATAATGCAATATTTAATACCCAATTGGTTCACTTTCCTAGCTCTAAGATTGAGAAATATGTTCAGCCATGGCACAGTGTGTCAATGTAATTGTCACTAATAAATATATACATGTAATGACTTTCAAAATTATCATAGCTATGACCTTTTCTTTTCTTTTCTTTAAAAAAAAAAAAAAAGGAATGGTTCGTGCAACTTACACACATATAACATCCGACACATGATTGTAAATGATGAGAGATTTTTTTTTTTTTGATGAAAAAATTTTGGGAGATTTTGAGCGCAGCACAAAGAAAATGGTAGTCCTACCAACCAACATTATTTGGGTGATTATCATGAGAAAAAGTCCTAAAGAAGGCACTTGGTACGACTGATTATGTACCTGGCGTATATAGAATTATAGATGAACTGATGGACAATGCTATAGCATATAAGGTGACATATCAAATTCTAAGACGATAAAGGAGCCAAACCAAGTATTAGATGTTTACCCCATCAAAAAAATAAAGTATTAGATATTTACATTTATTCAATTAATTTTATTTCAAATGCGTGTTGAGTTTAAGCTCTAGTGGCAACTCCAGGTTTTTTTTTTCCTGGGAGATTCAGTAGTGGTGGAGTTTGGAATTTGTCATAGGGGAAGGGGCAAGTAAAAAATCAAGTGATTAAATTTTTTTTTTTTTTTACATACAACCTCCATATTATATACACACACTACTATTTAAGGGACACACTACTATTTAAGGGGTTGTCCCTGTTTGGACCGGGTTTTTTTTTTTTTTTTTTTTTTTCAAAATACCCCTACACTCCTAGCTTTAAGTAGAGACAAAATTAAAAGATGGTCAGGTAAAAATACATGTTTAACTTGCACTAAAACATTGCCTGCAAAATAGGAACACTCTTCCACTAACCTACTTCTTCAAAGTAACTATATGTTTATTGTTTTTTTTAAATAGAAAAATAAGTTAAACAACCCACATTACTGCTGTTTTTTTCCTTAAAAAAAAACACCCCATGTTTATCTCAAAACAAAACTAAATATAAAAAAAATAATAGTTATAAAAAAAGAAACTAGACTAAATAGATATATACACTTTTTTTTTTTTTTTAATATAAGTAGATACATATTTAACTCCCACTAAAACATTACCTACAAAACAGGACAGCTCTCCTGATAGTTTTCAAATTGCTCTTCTATTTTTTTTTTTTTTTGTAAAGGTTAGTAATTTGCATCCATTATAATTTGCATCACTCCCCTAGATTTTTTTGCGATTGAAAAATGTAGTAATCTCAGATTATAATGAATTCAAATTATTAACTTTTACAACAAAAAAAAAAATAGAAGAGAGCACGCGCGTGAATGCGTGGTTAGAGACTAGTATATATAATTGTCGACACCTAGCCTCCGACCTTCATGTCAACCACCCATCGCAGCAACTCTTACACGCATATGTGTTGGAGGTGTATCGTACCTCAAGTGTGTTACTAGATAGATTGCGTCACATCAATCTATATAATATTTTTAGTTTCAAGGTCCGGCACGCAAATCAAGGCCAGACAAAATACAATGTCTACAATAATCAAAAGTAGTATTTTTAAATGAGATTAAATTTTATAAGGACTTGGTGTAAACCCTTTGATTCACGTCTTTCAATAAGGACATGCTACATTATCATATTACTAAAACATACATACATCTGATCACATAGGATAATATCTCAATAAATATCATATTTCAGGTTTTAAGTAAAAAGACTAATGTGATGTTATTAGATGTAATATGATGTATTCAGTTTGATGTGATAATCTTTTATTAGATGGTGTAAATACAATTTAGTATTCAATATAGTAAATACAATTTAGTATACAATACAACTATATTGTACATTAATAGTCTAAAAATATTACTAATAATTTAAAGACCAGAAAGAAAACAACCATTAAATGCATGTACAAATAATTAAAAAACTAATCTTACATTTTTGTCAAACTAATAATAACTTATTATATTTATATGTAATATCAATTAAATTAAAATATATGATAAAGAAGAATAATAACACATCTAAGTGTAGAACTAGGAATCAACGTGATGAAACTAAGATAAAGAATAAGTTTTTGTTTTTAAAGTGTATGGCTTTTTAACCATACTCGCCCATGATTACTCTCCTAAAATTGGAGTAAGCAATAAAAGACTTCTTGGACTTGGGAAAATGTAGAGCATTTATCAAACTACTTGACCGGACAAAGAGAAAAACGAAGAAAACATATAAGGGAGAAAGAAAGAGAAATAGAGAGAATGATAAAAGAATTACAGATGCCATTAAAATCTTTTGGTTGTATCGGTGGTATAATTTCTTGCTAATGAAGAAGAAAAATGTAGGAAAAGAAAGCTCCATTTTGCTGTCAATGCCAAAGTAAGCTAAAGCCCCGGAGAAAAGATATATATATATATATATATATATATATATATATATATATATATATATATATTTTTTTTTTTTAAATGAATGAACAAAAATTTGAACATTTTTTCTTTCTTACAAAATTAAATATTTTAAGAGTAGTGCTACTAACACGACACTTTGAAAAAAATTTCATAACAAAATCTAGGTAGCAAGTTGTTTTAGATTAAAAAAAAAAAGGATGTCAGTTTTGAGTATAGAAAATACCAGTTATAACATTCTACTTAACCTTTATTGTAAAAATATTGTGAAAGTAGAGTTAAGATGATCATATTCAAGCTTATTTTAGTTCAGCTTTAAAAATATTTAGGATTAGGGCATTCAAATTTCTATTTAGGAAGTCAAAAAATTAAGGGATCTTTGTACATTTTGCACCCTAAACTATGATCTTTGTTACACTTTGGATAGAACTCCAAAGTTTATGGTGCAAAGTGTAATAGGAAGTATAGTTTAGGGTGGTAAAATGTAATTTATCCTTTGGTTTTAAGGGATTGAGAAGAGAAGCAATTGAGTCTTTTCACATTATGCCATACTTTTCCAATATTCAAGTTAACAACAAACTTAATGTTAGGGTGCAAAGTGTAACAATTATCATAGTTTAGAGTGTAAAATGTGCATTCAAAAAGTTTGAGGTGCAAAGTGTAATTAAGTGTATAATTTAGGATGATAAAGTGTAATTTTTCCTTTTTTTTTTTACTAGGTTAGTGGGGTTCATTTGAACCCCTTAGGCTGAACGTAGAGTCTCCCCTGTCAAGCTCAATACCAAACAAGATTGTATGTTCAAATTTGGTTCATTGTCTTGTCAAACTAGATCGATCTTGTTCATGAGCTACTTAATTAACTTATTATTTTCACATATATAGTAAAACTACACTTTAAAAATTTTTGTATCTTTATTATATTATGTATAGATTGTTTATATTGTCAATAAACTACCAATAATAATTTAATATCATATAAACATATTTAAAAAACTTATACTATCTAATTTCAAGTCAATATTAGTATATTTTTAGACAAGTAAGCATTTGAAAATATAATATTATATATAGTTAAATTGAGTTTCATATTCACAATGTTTTTCACGAAAACATTATTATTTTTAAGCTTGGCTCATTTAATAGTCGAGCATAAACTTAGGCTTGAGCTTAGCTCGTTTTCTATACCAAAAAAAAAAAAAAAGCATTTTTCCCGTGCCAAGCTTGAGTTTTTCACAAACATCTTGGTTCATATATAGCCTATCTAGTTCCATCCATCCTAAATTATATCCTGGGTCAGGTTTTCACAAATTTCGTATTGATAAATCACATGATCACGAAATAATGCAACAAACATTAATTTTTATTGATTTTTATAAAAGTGGGCACAATTCTTTGTATGATTCTTTACAATCCAAAGAGTTGTGAAACTTAATCTTGAATCATACCTTGATGTCTTTGGGTTGGATGTGTAATTGGATGTGTTATGTATTTGATTTGATATCGAGGGTTGTTGGCTTAATCTTAAATTGAATCAAAAAGAACTTGAAGGAAAATTCCTTCTTTGATTTTGATTACGAGAGTACAAATGGCCCTTGATTTTGAAAGAGCAAGAGAGTTCTTTTGGACTTAAAGATGATTCTCTATTTTGGGAGAGTGCTAGTAGGATTTTCTCTCTAAGTATTTTTCCATTTTCTCATATTCTAACCCTATATTTATAGGAAACTCAATTGTTTTTTTAATTTGGAATTTTCTCTCAGTATTTATTAAGAGTTTCTTATAAATTTTGAACATTTATTTTAATTTGATTTTGCATTAATAAGAACCTTCCATGTGAATCTCTCTATCTAATGTAGCCATATGGCTTTACATGACTTGTTACACATGTCATTTTTTTCTGAGCTGGGATAATTGAAAGGACTTAACATGTGGCTACATCTCATGATCAATTGAACGATTTCCAATATGTCATGAAATTTTTGACATCTACAGTTATAACTTGGGATTTTCTATTTGAAAATTTTGGCAAGTTGGACGATTTTAAATAAAAGATGGTTATTAGGCACTATGGAACATATAGTTGATTTTAATTTTTGTGGTCCCCAAACCTCCATAGGCTGTAATACTACACGAAGTATTTGGGCCCAAATTTATTTAGTTGTGGGCTTTCTTGCAATCCTACAAGTAGAGCTCCAAGCTTCACCTAGATAGTCCAAGCTATATCCTTCTCCCTCTTTCCTCACTTACTCTCCCTTCCCCTTCGACTATAATTTCCCCTATTCTAGTATCTACCCCTTTTTCCCAATGTTTCCCTGTGTTTTTCTCAGTGTTTTCTCAACCAAAAAACTCTTGTTTGCATTCTGCTTCCTTTTATAGTCTCCCATTAGTGGGGTACTCATCATTACCATTTTCTCACTTCACACGCATTTCCACTTCCACCAGAATCCCAAGGAATCATTACGCCTTTTAAGGATTTTCTTGGAACTTGTTCCAAATGCCAGATAATGTTCGGTAGCAAATTTCTCAAAGGCATTGATAGTACTCGGTTACCAACCTTAATTTGACCGTCCCCTCGCCAGCTTCCCTCTAGCTTATTAGTTAGTATTGGGCCCAACTTGGCCCGAACACAATTTGGTTCCCCCCGAACGCTAATCTTTAGACTCTTGCCCATTTTTTCAAAGGACTGATCCTATCCCCACAGTGTTAGGCCTTGGCCACAGGGGCCGTTCTTGGTCACCCGGGCCAAAGCCCCTACAAATTTTTTTTATAAAATTTTTGTGGACTATTTTAGGTTGATTGATTGTGATGTTGGCTTACAAAATATACTTGTACATAATATAATTATTATGACTAGAGATGTACATCATATAATTGTTTTAAATTACAAAAAAAAAAAATTTATTATTATTATTATTTATTTTCTACATTTACCAAAAATGGAAAAACACATTTACAATTCATTTTTATGGTTGCAATTAGACAAAAGAAAAAGAATTAGTTTCTAAAAATCAAACAAACAAAATGGAAATAATGAACTCCAACCAACATCCAACACATAATCACTTACACCTCAACCTTCAGAACCACTTATGACCTCTATGCAAACTATGAAAGACATTAAAGGAAACATAAAATAGATACAAAAAGTGCGACAAGAGAGAAAGAGAGATGACACACGAGAGTTACATAGTTCAGCTTGATGGCCTACATCTACTATGTAAAGATTTAAATGTCTACATCTTTATTACATGACCCTAATAGGGTATATATAAAGACTAACATAGCTAGGGTTGTGTACAATGGGGCTCTACACTATAAGTAGGCTATAAACTAATATAAACCTCAATATATCTTTAACACTCCCCCTCAAACTCAAGTTAAAGATTTAATGATACCTTGACTTTGGAATAAGCTTTTGAAGATCAGGAATGGTCAGGTCAAGTCAGATTCAAGCCCAAAAAGATGTTGCTGACATGATAGGTGGCATGCAAGTGATGTGGCAAGATGATGTCTCACTAATGTAAGAGAACTAACATGCCAATGACATGTGGCAGGTCACGTCAGGAATGATTTCACTAAAGATGGAACTGATATGTGGACATGTAAGAGGATCATCAGAGGCACATGAAGGCATGTGAATGGTTGATTTGGTTTTTTCTTTTCTTTTCTTTTTTTGGCTACAGGTGGATCCAATTCGGTCTGGTTAGACCATTGATGTCACCTAATGTTAAGTTAGATAACTGATGTGGCGGATCTAGCTAATATGTGTTGTCATGGTTGTTGATGTCACCCTAGGGCTAACGTGGTGGCACTCAAATATGAAACATGAGGAAGCAAGAATGGTTAGTGTGTGACTAGTGATGAAACTTCTAGGTTTTTGTCATCAGAGGCAGTAGAAGCACCCTATGTGGTTTTTTTTTTAGTCAAAATGGGGATGGGAATGCTAGATTGATGAAATGAGAGGTGTGACTTACGAGAGTTTTTCGAAATCTGTAATGAAGATGACGATGTGAGGTTTTGATAGAGGCACATCTAAGGTTGGCTTGCAATGATGGTGGTAGTTGTTAAGGATAAGATTACTCCTGCCAATCAAAATTCAAATATCAAGATTACACAATTAGTGGATAACAGCCTAAATTACAGCAACAACCAAGATTACAACAACTCAGCTCACAAATAATATTTTAGCTTTTGTATATTTGAATTAAAATTCTTCATGTACATCTATAAAAAACAGAAACTCTATAACTGATTAGTGTATAAATACAAAGAGCCTTCACCGTATTTTGGGAAGGCAGATTTTGGGAAGGCAGCACAATACCAATTTTCTATTTGATTTTACATGGTATCAAAGCTATTTTTTATGACTAACATCAATCCCTATGGCTAGCTCTTCTTCTTCTGCCTCTACCAACACCATTGCTACTACCAATCAATCCTCTCACAGCCTCATCAACCTTCAAGATAATAAGCCCATATTCCAGCTACCGAGGTGATGCGGTATGACCCTTCCCAGTTGGGCCCTAACTTTCCCCATGCTAGGTTTTTCGCAGTACCCAGAACCTTTCTTAGTACCAAATCCCCAGGTGCTAGTGGCCTTAACTTCACTTTTGAGTCGTACCCTTGCTTGAGCTTGTGTTGATAGTAGGCCAATTGAACCATGGCATTTTCCCTTCGTTCTTCAATCAAATCTAAGCTCTTCTCTAACAGCTTGTCATTGTTGCTCGGAGTGAAGGAGCTTGTTTTGAGTGAAGGAGCTTGTTCTTAGTGTTGGGAATCCAGTCTCGAGAGGAATTATGGTCTCAGCTCCGTAAGTCATCGAAAAGGGTGTTTCCTCCGTAGATCTGCGGGGCATAGTCTGATATGTCCAAAGGACATGTGGCAACTCTTCTACTCACTTTCCTTTTACATCATCCAACCTCTTCTTGAGTCCATTCACTATAACCTTATTGACAGTCTCGGCCTGTCCATTCCCCTATGGATAAGTCAAGGTGGAATATCTATTTATAATGCCCAGGTCACAGCAATACCTCCTGAGGCTTTGCTATCAAATTGAAGGCCGTTGTCCGAGATGAGGGTATGAGGAATCCCAAATCGAGTAATAATGTTTTTCCATACAAATCTCTTAGCATCCACATCCTTAATGTTTGATAGTGGTTCGGCTTCAACCCACTTGGTGAAATAATCTGTGCAGACCAGAAGCCACCTCTTGTTCCCTGCTGCTTTAGGGAAAGGTCCCACGTCCAAGCCCTATTGCGCAAAGGGCCAGGGACTAGAGAGAGGATTGAAAACACCCCCAGGTTGGTGAATGTTTGGGGTGAATCTCTGGCACTGGTCACACTTCTTCACATATTCCTGTGCTTCCCTCTGCATACCCGACCACTAGTACCCTTGAGTGAGAGCCTTGTGAGATAAAGATCTGCCACCTGTGTAACTCCCACAAATTCCTTCGTGCAGTTCTTCCAAGAGATTTTCTACTGCCTCAGGATGTACGCATAGCAAGTAAGGCTTAGAGAAAGAGCGTTAATACAATTTTTGGTCATCGGATAACCAAAAATGGAGAACCTTTCTCCGCACCTTATCAGCCTCCCCCTTTTCCTTAGGTAGGATGTCGTCTTTAAGAAATAGCACAATAGGATTCATCCAGCTGGGCCCCAACGAATCTAGTGAAAGAGGACCCTCTCCCCTTCCCTCTCAACAGGCTTGCATAGATCTTCGACCAAGATCACCCGAGGCAAACCTTGCGCCAAGGAGGTTGCAAGAGTAGCAAGGGAGTCTGAATGCTTGTTTCTACTCCTCGGGACTTGTTGTAGGGAGAAAGACTCAAATTTCGCCTATAAGCGTCTGACTCGGTTCATGTAATCCTGCATCATTAGGTCTCGTGCTTCCAGCTCTCCCTTCACTTGGCCTACGACCAATCTCGAGTCTAAAAACATCTCTACTGCTCGCCCTCCTATCTTTCGTACCATATCCATTCCTGTCAACAGAGCCTCATACTTAGCCTCATTGTTTGTGGCTGAGAAGCCCAACCTTAAGGACTTTTCAATGGTAATCTGCTCAGGGGACACAATAACTAGCCCCACTCTTAATCCCCTCTGATTAGCTGCACCATCTACGTACACATTCCACGGCGGAAGCTCCTGTACGGCGACCACCCAACTGATTTTCCATCCATGTCCGGTCTTTCCTTGTTTTCTACTAGTGAAGGTTCAACAAACTCAGCCACCAAGTCCACCAGGATCTAGCCCTTCATGGAAGTGCATGGTATATATTTGATGTCGAAAGCTCCTAGAATTGTCCTCCACTTTGCAATCCTCCCCGTGTAATCCGCTGCTCGAAGTAGTGATCAAAGGGGAAGTTGGGTTAGAACCACAACTGTGTGTACCTAGAAGTAATGTGGGAGCTTTTGCATAGCGTGTACTACTACTAAGATGGCCTTCTCCAGGGGTAGATAACGGACTTCTGCCTCGTGTAGTGATTTGCTCACATAGTAGACTGGTTTTTGCACCCTATTGTTGGTTTTCACCAATACCAAACTCATCGCATGCAATGCTACTGCGATGTAGGCAAATAGAACCTCCTCCTTCTTGGGTTTGGACATAATAAGTGGCTAAGAGAGATATTCCTTTAACTGCTAGAAGGCGGAGGAGAATTCCTCTATCCATTCAAATCCCTTCCACTTGTGCAGTAGTTGGAAGAAAGGCCGGCACCTATCTGCTGATCGGAAGGTGAATCGGTTCAAGGCGGTAGTCATTGCTTGTCAATTTCTGGACTTCTTTGGGGTTCCGAGGGGGCTGCAGGTTGCAGATTGCCTTAATCTAATTAGGGTCGACCTCAATCCCCCGATGGGTGACCATGTAGCCTAGAAACTTTCCAGAGCCGACACCGAAAGAACACTTTGAAGCATTAAGGCGTAGCTTGTGTTTTCTTAATATACCAAAAATACTTCCGAGGTCATTTACGTGCTCGGATTCCACTTTACTCTTTACTACCATGTTGTCTATGTAGACTTCGACACATTTGCCCAACTATGGCTCGAACATCCAGGTCATCATTCTCTGATAAGTAGACCCCACATTCTTCAATCCAAATGGCATTACCTTGTAATGATAATTCCCTGTAGGCATGACAAAAGAAGTCTTCTCTTGATCCTCCAAGGCCAACGATATCTGGTGATATCCCTGGAAGGCATCCAGAATGCTCATCCGAGGATGACCCATGGTTGCATCTACTAGCTAGTCTATCCGAGGTTGGGGGAAGGGGTCATTTGGGCAAGCCTTGTTCAAATCCATGAAGTCCACACATACCCATCATTTCCCACTTTTCTTCTTTACCACCACCATGTTGGCCAGCCACTCAAGGTAGAACACTTCTTTTATAGCTCCAGCTCGTTTAAGTTTAAGTACTTTTTCCTAGACGGCATTGAAGTGTTCCCTGAATGAGCGTCGAGGTGGTTGCTTTTTTGGGGCAACAGATGGATTAACATTTAAATGATGGCAAATGAAGTCTGGGTCCACTCTTGGAGCCTCGTAAGGGTTCCATGCAAATACATCAACATTTCTTCTAAGAAAATATATTAGCTCCTCTTTCTTCCGAGGAGGGAGTTGAACGTCGACTTGAAAGAACTTCTCCTCATCATTCCCAACGATAATCTTTTCCAATTGCTTGCACTCTACCTCACTTCCCACCACACCCACGGATAACACTGATGCCTTTAATTGCTATAAACTCTGTCCGTTAAAGGCCGAGGGCTCTCCTCCGGCTTGATGTCTGATTGCAACCACCAAGCATTGTCTAGCCATAGATTGGCTCCCCACCAACTCTTCGATTTGATCCCTATAGGGATACTTTACTTTCATGTGTAGGGTGAATGGGACGGCCCCCATGGCATAGAGCCAGGGCCTCGCCACAGTGGCGGTATAAGGGGAGTAGGCATCCACCACAATAAAATCCACCTCCACTACTTCTGATCTCATCTGCACGAGCAGTCAGATTTGCCCCTTTTGGACAACAACCTTCCCATCAAAACCCACCAGTGGGGAGTTGTAGCTAGTTAGGTCCTCTGGCCTTAGTCTCAGCCCCTTGTACAGGTCATGGTACATGATTTCTGCACCGCTGCCCTAATTTACCAACACCCTCCCTCTTAGTGTCATACCCCCCAATTCTTAGGGTAACCACCAGGGCGTCATCATGTGGTTGTGAGGTTCTCACTTTATCCTCATCGAAAAAGCTCAAGGTTGGTTGGACTCCCACTCCGCTCCTCTTCGGACCAGGAGTAAAGTCCTCGGCGGGTGGTCGATTTATAGACATTACCCGGGATGGGAGGGAGCTGGTTCTCCCCGGAGTAGCGAAGATTACGCTAATTGTACCCAGTGGGGGTTTTGAAGAAGCATCTCTATGCGCTCTTGGCCCGAGCTGGCTGCCTTGTTCATTAGGTTGATGCAAGAATTTCCTCAACTTTCCCGCCTACACCAGCTGCTCCAGATGGTTCTACAAAGTCCTACAGTCCTCAGTGGTATGCCCACACTCCTGGTGGTATTGGCAGTGGAGACTTTAGTTGCGTCTTGCGTGGTCTCCCCCCATCTTATTCGGCCACTTGAAGTATGGCTCATTCTTAATCTTTTCTAAGACCTGGTGCATGGGCTCTCGGAACATGGTGTTAACTGCCTTGGCAATAGCCAAACCTGAGGGCCCGGCGAAATCCCTCTGAGATCTGTTGTTATTGTACCGATCCGACCTGAAATCCCTCCTCTCTTGGGGGATCACCTTAGCCTTTCCTTTTCCTTGCTGCTAGTCCTCTTCAACCTATTTATACTTGTCAATGCGGTCCATGAACTAGCGCACGGAAAAACATAAGGCAATCACAGTATTGAGAAGGATAATTCTCCTTGGATAAGTCCGAGGAGGTTTGTTCTTGGATATATCACTATGGGGTTTTTATACAGTTTCAGTTCTTTGTGCTACAATGTTTTTCTTTGCTACTTCTTTGATCCCCTCTCTCTGGGGGACCCTTTATCTTATATAGACCCTCTCAGATGATCTTGGTCTTCCATTTGTTGATCGTGCATGCCACTACTTAAGTGCTAGTCCCATTCGACACCTTCCCCTAACCCCTGTGAGGAGCGACAACCAAGACAGCACTGTTAAAGGGTCTTCTCCAGATAAATACAACCAGGAGGTTAGATGGGATGCATTAAACAAGGCAGCATCCACCATCCCCTCAGTGCGTCAAGGCTAACCCTCACTCCTAGCTCCTTTCTCTTGCACTACGTCTTTCTTGGGTGGCGTACCACTAACGTGGCCCCCCATCCGAGGGTGGGATTTCCTCGGAATTGCCCTAGCCTCCTCGGCGCTTGGTATGACATGTGACAATGCTACTTAACCAGATTGCTGTATCCAACAGTTCAAGTTCAAGGTCTATGCAGGGTTGGCTCAACAACTTTTGGGACCTAAGGTGAAAATTTTAAGTGGGGCCTTTTCTTATATGTAAATATTAACTAAATAAAATTTAGTTTCATTATGAATCATTTTGTTGTATAATTTCATTATTTTCTTTTTTTTGTGAATTTTTTGTTCATTTGTTATATTTTCATCCAAATTTTTTGTTGTGTTTTGTTTAATACTAATAACAAATTTATTCATAGATCATTTTTGAGATTCAATTTATTTTTCAAGTTTTCTCTTTATTTTTAAAGTTTTTTATATCCATTTTCTAATAGAAATTTATAATTAAGAAATATTTCCGAATAAATAAAACATGATTTATAATAAAATAAAATTTAAAGAATAGAACAATAGAACCAGCTGATATATCAAAAGTAAGATTGCAACTTTACTAAATGATGTGATCAGTTTATACTCTAAATGTGCACAAATAAAGATTTATTTATCACATAACTTAATAAATTAGAACTAATATAAAGTAAATTATTCTAAAAGAATAACTAATAAAAATATTCCTAAACAATACAAATTAAATAAACTAATGGATATCATGTGATGAAGTATATGTACAAGGACCCTAATTATAGTAAATATATTGAGACTATCATAGCTAGGGTTAGGTACAGTTAAATATTAGACAATAAGTATGGCATCAAATAATATAAACCCAAATATATCTTTAACGCGACTATAAACAGTGAATTTCATGTTCTGTTAAGTTGTTTCTTTTGTCCATTGATAGGTCCAATTAAAACCCAATTAACCACACCACTAGTTTCTTTTTATCGATGAATGAGAAGATTTATGGTCCGTTTAGATTAAGGGGGAGGGAGGGAAAGTAGAGTAAATTTAACACAAAATTAGATTATTTTTAGCTAACTCTACTCCCCTCATTCCTCCCTCCATCCAAACAGGCCATTAATCACCGAACTACTACTCTAGAACTACATCAACAAGCAGCCAGGCTGCAAACCAGAATTCAAACAGGTTTGCAACTTGCATTCTAACGCTAAAACACTAATCAAGGAAATAGAAAACAGATTACCAGATCCAGAATTATCATACTTGTAACCTCTAAGCTAACACTCAATATGTGTCAAATTAAGGCCGAACCATGCCACACCTGTATTTATCTGCTTGTAACTTAAACCCATAATTTCAGGGGAAAAAAAAAAAAAAACCTAAATCACTAAGGAAGGAAAAGAAAACTAACTATTCCAAAAATTACATATTCGTTTTTTAAGCAGGCTTTGGCTGTTGATCCTACTTTGTGTATATATACAAAGTTTAGAGTTTTACGTGAGTTACAATTTTTTATAAGAACATCAAATTCAGTTTCCTCTCTCTCTCTCTCTGTGTACTTGAGCGCGTTCCACACACGAAGCCAACAGGTAGCAAGTAATTTTGTTTATATTGTCGTGGAAGGAATTAGTGATGGCAAAGACAGTTGTTGTTGTTTTGGTACTTTCTTTGGTGCTTGTTTTATCAATCCACTCGGTATTGGCTGATGAAAACCCAGGGCAAACTGCAATTGATCACGTAAACCAGGCTGCCTCAACGGTACAAGATTTACCAAATTCTGTGTCAACAGCCGTGGACAATGCTAAAGAAAAGGCCACATCATGGTTTCAATGGTTTGAAGACATACTAGAGTAAGTTTGTAAATTTATTTACTCCATCCTAATCATCTTGTTTATAAATTATTAATTATTGTGTCAAAATGATAAAACACCATCTTTTAGGAGAAACATGACTTTAATTTTTAGTAAAATGATATTCAATTGGCAACATTTTAAACTCGGAAACAAGTTTTAAAAACTCTCAATTTCTAGTAATGCATGTGTTCATGCCAATATTAGATTGATGACCTTAAAGCTCGAATTGGTTATCACCATTTCGAGTATATTTTTTAATGGTACTGACCGCTCAGTTGGTTGGTATGTTTCCAGGGCTCTTCGCATTGTAAAGTCAGATGACTAGAAAGAATTCAAGAAGTGGCAGGGGCATCCTAAGCTGTGGGAATCTGGATAGTGCCAAAATCCTTATTTCAAGTTATATTCTCTTCTTAACTCGTGTCCTTCAAACAATACCCAATCGGTTCTCTTTCATAGCTCTAAGATTGAAAAAAATGTTCAGCTATGGGCAAAGTCATTGTGTCACTGTAATCGTTGCTAATATATATATGAAATCACTTCCAAAAATTTGATAGCTATGAACCTTATTTATTTAATTTTTTTTAATTAAGGAATGTTTGGTGCACCTCACACGCATAGCATCCGATATATGATTATTAATGATGGGAGATTTTGAGCGAGGCACAAAGAAAATTATAGGCCTACGAACCAACATTATTTGGGTGATTATTATGAGAAAAGTCCTAAAGAAGGTACTTGGTGTGACTGATTATGGACCTGGCGTATATAGATGGACAAAGCAACAGCATATAAACTAATATATCCAATTCCATTTCCATCCATCCTATATTATATTATATTGTGGGTTAGGTTTTAGTAATTTAAATTTTGAATTTGATTTTTTTAACTTCCAATTAAATTAATATCGAATCCAAAATACTTTCTACTTGTAATCTAATTTTGTGTTACATATCTAATTTAATTTTAAAAAAAATTTGGTGTTAAGTGTAAAAGCTAAGGTGACCACCTCAATCACATAAGTAAGACCGTCTCATCGTCATTAATGTTGATGTTGCCTAATGACTAGATATTGTGTTGGATAGCTGATGTGGCCAATATCCAGCTGACATGTGTTGATGTGGCTACTTATGTCACCCTAGGGCTAATGCGTTGGCACTCAAAGGCGAAACTTTCAGAATCAATAATGTTCAGCGTGTGACTAGAGAGGGGGATCGGATTGAAATCAAGTGCAATATCCTATAATGCAATTGCAATAAATGGTTGAGATTGAGAGTTGAAAAAAGAAACTTTCAATCTCAACCATTAAAAAAATATATATATAAAAAAAAAAGAAGTAAAAATTTTGAGTTAGAAAGTTAAGAATGTAAAAAAATTTGTAACGGAAATGGAGTTAATTGCATGATGCAATTGCATATTGCACCAGATCTCACTCCAAGGATACCTACACATGGTATTAGCACAAATATTAGCAATGAACTGCATTTTCTATTAAGTTGTTTCTTTTGTCCGTTGACAAGTCCAATTAAAACCCAACCATGCTAGTGGTTTCTTTTTGTCCATTAAAGAGGAAATTTAATCACCTCACCACAACTCTAGAACTACATAACAAGCAGCCAAGCTGCAAACAACAACCTAAACAAGGATGCAACTTGGTTTAATTTCTAACTCTAGAACACTAATCAAGAAAATAGAAAATAGACTAACCAACCCAGAATTATCATACTTGTAACCTCTAAGCTAAAACCCAGTATGTGTCAAATTAAGACCGAACCATGCCACACCTGTGTTTCTCTGTTTTTCACTTAAACCCCTAATAAAGGAAAAAGACAACAGACTATTCCAAAAATTACACACTCGTTTCTAACAAGCTCAGCTATATATTGATCCTACACTGCGTATGTATATATGCACATTCTTGACTCATCTATCATTATATAATTGAACACTACTTTTCAATTGTAGATTAGAGTTTTTAATTTTCGTGAGTTACAATTTTTATAAAAACATCAAATTTGCTTTCTTTTCTCTCTCTGTCTCTCTATCTTGGTACTCAAGCCTTAGACCTTTATTTTTGCGCTCCGCACACAAAGCCAACCGGAAACAAGGACAAGTAATTTTGTTTCTAGTGCCGTTGGAAGGAATTAGAGATGGCAAAGATTGCAGTTGTTGCTTTGTTACTTTCTTTGGTGGTTGTTTTATCAATCCACTCGGTGTTTGCTGATGAAATCCCAGTGCAAACAGCAATTGATCACGTAAACCAGGCTGCCTCAACGATACAAGATTTACCAAATTCTGTGTCAACAGCAGTGGACAATGCTAAGGAAAAGGCCACATCATGGCTTCTATGGTTTGAAGACATACTAGAGTAAGTTTTTAAATAAATTTATTCCATCCTATTTATTTTGTTTTTAGATTATTAACTATTTTGTGCGAAAATGATAAAACACCATGAGAAACAATGAAACATGACTTTAAAATGAACTCAGTTTCACGTCGATAATCTCAACCACAAAATGATTTTAAAAAAAATCACAATTTCTAGCAATGCATGTGTTAATGCCAACATCTATAGAATTGATGACCTTGATTACCTTGAATTTCGAATTGGCTATCTCCTATTTCGTATATACTTTTTTTCTTATGGTACTGACCTCTCAGTTGGTTGATATGTTTCCAGGGCTCTTCGCATTATAAAGTCAGATGACTAGAAACAACTAGTAGGGGCATCCTAAGCTGCAATATATAATACCCAATTGGTTCTCTTTCACAGCTCTAAGATTGAGAAATATGTTCAGACATGGACAAAGTCAGTGCGTCAATGTAATTGTCGCTAATATATATATATATATACACACACACATGTATTGACTTTCAAAACTATCATAGCTATGACCTTTTCTTTTCTTTTCTTTAAAAAAAAAAATATTAAGGAATGATTGGTGCAACTTACACACATAACACCCGACACATGATTATAAATGACGAGAGATTTTTTTTTTTTAAATGAAAAAATAATGGGAGATTTGAGCGCAGCACAAAGAAAATGGTAGTCCTACGAACCGACATTATTTGGGTAATTATCATGCGAAAAGTCCTAAAGAAGGCACTTGGTGTGACTGATTATGTACCTGGCGTATATAGAATTATAGATGGACGATGGACAATGCTATAGCATATAAGGTGACATATCAAATTCTAAGACGGTAAAGGAGCTAAACCAAGTATTAGATGTTTAAATTTATTCAGTTAGTTTTATTTCAAATGCCAGTTGAGTTTAAGCTCTAGTGGCAACTTCAGGTTTTTTTTTTTTTTTTTCCTTGGAGATTCAGTAGTGGGGGAGTTTGGAATTTGTCAAAAGAGAGGGGGCAAATAAAAAATGAAATGATTAATTTCTTTTTATATACAACTTCCATATTATATATATATATATATATATATATATATATATATATATATATATATATAATCACATAGGATAATATCTCAATAAATACTATATTTCAGGTTTTAAGTAAAAGATGGATGTGGTATTATTAGATGTGACAGGATATATTCAATTTTAAGTAAAAAAAATTGATGTGCAATCTCTTATTAGATGGAGTTCTACACCCAATCTTTACCAAATTCGGACTCATTCTAAATACAATTTAGTATACAATACAACTATTGTACATTAATAGTCTAAAAATATTATTAACAATTTAAAGACGAGAAAGACAACAACAATTATATGCATGTACAAATAATTAAATAGCTAATCATACATTTTTGTCAAACTAATAATAAGTTATTATATTGTGCGAGCACCGGCCCAAATGACTCTGGATCCTTTGAAGTTGGGCTCCCAAATTTAGTTGTTTTGAATGGAGATGAATTTCCTACTATGGTTAAATCTCTTTTAGGCCAGCCTAACAGCCCAAATGTAGGAGCTTATGACCCTACTTGGACCTTATCCCCTTCAGTATGTTTCCTATGAAATCTCAAATTAGGTGCCAATCTTGCCTCTTTTTAACTATTTCTCTCTCTCCCCCCTCTCGTGTATCTCTCTGTCTTTCTCTCTTTCCCAGATTTTCCAACCCCCTTCTCGTCGTCTCTTCCACCTTTTATAGCCTTCCCTTGGTGGGTTTGCAATCATGAGTGGTGGTTTTTCCCAAAATAGAGGGGCCTATTCTGACCAATATTCCTAATCAGATGGGACCCACCACACATTTCTGAATTGACCCCGTTGGAACTTGCACTAACCTCTAAGTCTATGCTCGGCGAACAGATATCCCTAAGGTACTATACAATGTTCTTGGTGATGCCTCGTATCAATTTGTACTATACCATTCTCAGACCTCCCATCACGTGATCAATACACTCTAGAAGGGTCTAACTTATAGGGGCCTTGGGCTTGGGCTTGTACCTAGTTTATGGACCGTACATATATTTATCTATAATATCAATTAAATTGAAATATATGATAAAGAAGAATAATAACACATCTAGGTGTAGAACTAGGGATCAACATGTTGAAACTAAGATAAAGAATAATAACTGTACGTTTTAGACCCTTAAACACAACCAGATTAACCTAGTTATTTAGCCAAGTGATTAACTTAGGTAAATTATGCAGATCTAGGTTAACACATATAAATCATATCATTGAAACAGTGCGGAAAATAAAAAACACAACAATATGATAACTTAGGAAAACTAAATCAGTAAAAAACCTGGGGAGGATTTAACCTAACTATCCTCAAGGAAAAACGAATTCACTATGAAAGAATTGAAGTTTACACAATAGCAACTTAAACCACTAACATCCTATTGCTACATCGAGTAGGAAACTTACTACCACGACCACGTGACAGCTCCGAGTCCACGGACTACTTCTTTCTCAAATTCACAGCAAGTACAAGCACTCCCGCTTATGTATCTTTAAACTCTTAATGTAGCAACTGAATGATCATCAAGTTTTTGACATAATCTTGATTCTTGATAACCCTAAGTATATGTGAAGGCAAACATCTCTAGATCTCAAACGAGATTCACATACACAGCATAAACAACAACTGCAACAACCTTAAAAACGTGGTAGAGTTTTTCCTTTTATACCTAGGGCAAAACATAAAATCCTACACGTCAACGAGCTTAGGCTAAGTTGGAAAAATTTTGTAGAAAAACAATCTGCACAAGCTTCGATCGATCAAGTCTAATTTTTGATCGATCGAGCCAGGCAGATTTACACAGTAAATCCTGCAGTACACTCGATTCCAACTTTACATATAAACATACTTTGAGCAAGTCTAAAAACAAGACTAAACGTTTTGATCGTGGTTTTCCAACATTACAAAATGAAGTTCTAAAACATTTGAACCTAAAATCTTAGAACCCAACAAACTCCCATTTTGGCAATCCGTGACAAAAGACAAACTAAACAAAGTGCTCAAAGTTACAAAAACAGCCCATTACAAAACATTTCCCAACAAAAACAAATTCAACCTAACTACTATCTATCAGTTGCAAGTGTAGACAGTAGCATGACTGAGTCAACCTGTATAGTCCTGTAACACTTAACAAACATATAAACACGTGTGTGGAATATACAAGTAAACAAAATAAATTCTTGATTTCACATAATCATAAACTACAAGACATATACCATGAATATCCTCATAAATATAAATCAATAATCAATGTAGCACAATGTGAAACAAGAAACAAAAATAAACATATCATAGTATCTCCCCCTATCATAGACAACCCAAAAAAATATAAATACATGATGAAGCACCTAGATACAATCTAAATCTCCATAGCTCCAAAACAACAAAAATCTCCCTCTCTCAGCAAAAACTCCTATCCATATGTACTCCCTCTTTTTGTGACGAATTGCCAAAAGACACTCACTCATCATCAAAAGGAGGTGGTGGAGGTGACTGCCTAAAACTCGCCAAATCCACTCTTAAAGCCTGAAGCGCGATAAGCACGTCCACCAAAAGCTGACCATGAGCCGCCTAAACGATCATAACAGTATCCAAATCATGACAAATGCTAGAAACATCCGAAGTAGTAAGTGAAGGAGCAATAGCAGCAGTCGGATTGACATAATCATCAGCAGCTGGATCACCTGTCAAACGAGGAGAAGGAGGAGGTGCACTAGAGGAAGACTCTACTCTAGGGCGTTTAGAGCTAGCTCGCATATGAGCAGCCCTCTGCCTAAGAAAGGTGGCACCTATAGGAGCTATAATATGAACGGTCTCAGACGCCAGAAACTCATCTAATCCTAAATGTAATAAAATCCGATGAATAAAAATGGGAAAGAACAGACCATGAGCAATAGAACTACCCCTATGAACCTCAATCAAAGAACGAATGAAAAGATGAGAAAAACTCATAGAAGCATCCGCGACAAGTGCATACAAAAATGCACATCGCTCCAAAGGAATAGTGTGCAGGTGAGAGATAGGCTAGATGGAATAACAAGAAATCCAGAAAAAGAGATAATGAATCTTGGTCAACTCGTGAGAAGTGATCTGAGAATCAGAGCCCCACTAGATAGAAGACCCAGTAAGATATGACATGATGTTATCAAGGGGTGGAGACTCATCGTAAGGATAAACGGGATGCTGGACCAAAGGCACCCCAAGTGCAGTAGCCACCACCAAAGGAGTAATGGTGTACTCTTCACCCTGTATCCAACTCCTCACCAGAGTATTGGAATCATAGGAGTGGACAAAAAGGTTCGAGTAGAACTCTCTAATCAAGGCAGCCAGAGGGGGATGTGAAATGTCCAACAAAGGAAGCCAACCCCTACTCTCAAAATTTCTCCAAATCTCACCATCTAACACTACTTTCCGCTACGCCCACACAGACCTAAGAATGTTCAGCTTCTCATATGTCTCTTGGTTTTTCTCACTTAGAAACCTCTCACTATCAAAGGTGGGAACAGAAGAAAAGGAGGATTGCCTATTAACTCTAGTCTTTCTAGTCATGATGCTAAGGATCAAAAGGACAGACACAAAAGAAATAGAGAGAAAAAAGAAAAACAAAAAACCAAGGGCAGACTGCAAGTTAGCACAAAAATATAGAAAATAATAATCTATATGATGCATGAACAATATCAACACATGATGCATGCTCTAATGCAGTGAGAATAAGTTCAATTTCACTTTAAAATGACAAAATTGGCTTGAGCATAAAATGTATATCAAAAACCCCAAAATTTTGAAAACCCATTTTTAAAAAACTCAACAAATTGACCAATTGATCATTACATAAAATAGCTAACTGAAAATAATGATCAAATCAATTAAACAAACAAGCCAATTTCATCAATTAAAGGTCAATTGAACAAAATCCCCAATTCGGGTGGTTTCAAGCCCTAGAAAATTCAACTTTTCCCAAAATCAACAAATTGATCAAATTAATTTACAAAGATCATATTTATATCATCCCACAACAAAAACCCATTGATCAACATAGAAAGAAAAGATTGAAATCACCAAAATCCCCAAATATTCATAGGTTTGAAATTTCCCCAAAATGCATGAAAAATATGCATGAAACATGAAAATAATTGAAAAAGGAGGGGCAAAAGAGTCTTACCGGCCTTAGAAGACAAAAACCTTGCAAAAATTTGGAGGGAAAATGACAAAAAATTGCTTTGAATCCTTAATCGATCGAAGAGAGAGAGAAAGAACTTTTTGAAAAAAAAATTTAAATAGTGGCAAACACGTGAAAAGCTTATGTTTTAAAAACCCTCTGAACGATTTTTGATTGATCGAAAAACAGGTTCAATCGATTGAAAATTACATTCGATCGATCCAGCATCAATCGACCCAGACAGATTCAAACCAAAATTTTAATCGCAATTTCGATCGGTTGAAAAACACACTCGATCGATCGAAAATCTGGAAAAAACAATTTTTTGAAAAACTGATCAATTAAATGCAGAACCTCCTTAAAGCATAGTATTTTATGAATAAAATACATGAGTATGAGATGAAATACTTTTCAAAAATACTTGAATTTAACCCTCATTATCCAAAAGTAATATTTTCAATCAAATTTTCCTCAAAAACTCTTTAAACACATTTTGCATCAAAATCAAGATTCTTTCAATCTTGGATGGCCAAAACAAAATCACACACAACAACATGTACAAAGCTTGACAAAAAATAACTTGTGAACTGTGTGCAACTAGCAAAAGTTTGAGATACATGTGAGGTGATAAGTAGATAGTAATTAATCACAATTTTTACAAAATCCATCACATAAATTTAAAAGAGACTATTCCTTAAAGAGTTACATCATATAACTCCCACATCTCCTAGAATAAAAACTTGCAATCATGTAAGTTTCTTGAATTTGCCTCATAATGTATACACCGATTTTATTTGATTTGAAACTTATTAAGATAGCCAAGATAATGTACACACCAATTTTATTTGATTGAGTTAATTATAGTCCAATAATGTACACACCAACTTTATTTAAACCGAGGCTACACCTTATGCTCTTTTTGTGCATGTGCTACACTTTCTCAAGCACAAAATCTTATGATATACACTAAGGTGTTCATGATTGGTTAGTAAACAATGGTGAGATGGTTATTTATGCATTTTTCAATAAGTTCAAGTCCAACAATCAAAGGCATGTAATTTCAAGATCAAGATCATGTGATCAAAAACTATAAACATCTTCCCACATAACATGCACTACAAAGCTCAAACTAATAAAATGCAATAAATAAGCTCATCCAAGTTGAAACAAGGTACATAGACATGTTATGTAAAAATAATTTGTCAACCTCAATTTCAAATCCAATAAAAATAATGCAAAACACTTTTTGCTTTCCTTTTCCCCTTGTTTTTTTAAAAGAAATAATAAAGACAATCCTAGAATGAAATGCATGAATGTTATGCAATGCAAATCCTAAAAAAACCAAAAAAACAAAAACCAACAAAGAAGAATGGTCACAAAGAATAGAGCAATGAAACACAAGGACCATGTCAGAAAGACTCAATTAGATCGAGTCTTTTGCATCCAAAATTTTTTAGATGCAACTCTAGCATTAGAGTTATCATTCACATTAGAATTCTGAGCAACTCCAGAATTGGAATAAAGGTTTAAAGCCTTTACCAACTCACCAATAAGTACTATAGGATCTTGTACTTGAGACATAGGTACAAACTCATACAGTTCTATCATGCAACTTGCCTTTAGGAGGGTTAGGAGTCTTAGATTTAGATTCTTGAAGATCAACCTTAATTTTCCTAGGAGGTGTAATTTCTACAGATTTGGCAACCTCACTCACGGGAGGCTTAGAAGAAGGAACAAAGTTTGCGAAATGAGTTTCACTCACGGGAGGCTTTCTACAAAACCTAAACCAGTTTTGTCTGAGGGAGACTTTTGAACACTCAGCATGTGATCAAGTTTGGAGCTTGCAGACCTATTAGTTTGTTCTCTAGCAACTGACAATTCAAGTTCCAAATTCTTAACTTTATCAAGCAAAAGCATGTTCTCAGTCTTCACATTATTCAACAATTCATTAGCATCAAACAGTTTCACAAGCAAATTTTTCTTATCAAGTTCAAGAGATGCAATTTTCTTTAAGCCTAAATCAATACTCATAGCATCTTTTGCAGCAACTTTACAAAGTTTATTATAGGCTTCTTGCAAATTTGCATCCTCAGAGAGTTCTTTATCAAAAGGATTCTCCTCAACAACAACACTTTCATCAACAACAGCAGTAGCAGTGAAAACAATGAAGTTTCCATCCTCATCACTACCAGACTCATGGTTAGAAACTTCATTATCACTAAGGGTTACAGCCATAGCCTTACCCTTAGACCTCAAGAATGTTGGACATTCAAATTTCACATGACCATACCCTTGACAACCAAAACATTGTTGACCCATAGAATTATTAGAAGGTTAACCTACTTTCTCTTTGGATTTTTCAATGTTATTCACCGTAGTGGGATCATTCCTCCTAAAAATTCTAAGTTCAACATTATTTTTACCTCTTGCCCTTCTGTTATTGTTCATAAGAAAGTTTCTAAAGTTCTTGGCAAGATAGGCAGCCTCTGTAGCAGAGAGTTCATTATCAAATCAATTTACATCAACATCATCAACAAACTTAAGAGCCATTGATTTGGATTTGCTTGTCTTAAGTAGGTCCAACTCATAGGACTGAAGAGATCCTACAAGTTCATCAATAGGGATGGAGTCCACATCTTTGCTTTCAGTGATGGCAGTTACTTTGGGTCTAAAATTCTCAGTCAAAGATCTAAGTATCTTCCTAACTATTTTAGGTTGATCATAGATTTCACCCAAATTATAAGTAGAATTAACAATATCATTAAGCTTTGCATAGACTTCATCAAAACTTTCATCATCAGACATCCTAATGCTTTCAAATCTAGTTGTTAACTACTGCAACTTATTGATTTTAACTGTCTTTGTGCCTTCATACACAGTTTAGAGAATATTCCAAGCAATATGAGTAACCTTGACATTTGAGATTCTCTTGAATTCCTTCATAGAAACAGCATTAAAAATAACATTCATGACTTTGCTATTAAAAACAGCTGCTTCTTTCTGAGAAGTTTGCCACTTACTAACTGGAGTAGTGGGCTTCTCCCATCCGTATTCAACGGAATTCTAAACTCTCTCATCAATGGATTTTAAGAATGCTTTCATCCTTACTTTTCAATAGGCATAGTTGTTCCCATCAAAGTGAGGTGGGATCATAAGAGAGTGACCATGTTCCATTACAACAGGGGTCAAGGATCAACTCTTAGATCAAAGGATCTAAACACAAGAGCTAACCTGCTCCGATACCATTTATACGTATTAGACCCCTTAAACACAACCAAATTAACCTAGTTATTTAGCCAAGTGATTAACTTAAGTAAATTATGCAAATCTAGGTTAACAAATATAAATCATATCATTGAAACAGAGCGGAAAATAAAGAACACAACGATATGAGAACCTAGGAAAACCAAACCAGTAAAAAACCTAAGGAGGATTTAACTTAGCTATCCTCAAGGTAAAACGAATCCACTATGAAAGAATTGAAATTTACACAATAACGACTTAGACCACTAACATCCTATTGCTACCTCGAGTAAGAAACTTACTACCACGACCATGTGACAGCTCCGAGTCTACGAACTACTTTCTCAGATTCACAGCAAGTACAAGCACTCCCGCTTGTATATCTTTAAGCTCTTAATGCAGCAGCAGAATGATCATCAAGTTCTTGACATAATCTTAATTCTTGATAACCCTAAGTATATGTGAAGACAAACACCTCTAGATCTCACAGAGATTCACATACACAGCATAAACAACAACTGCAACAACCTTGAAAACATGGCTAGGGTTTTTCCTTTTATACCTAGAGCAAAACATAAAACCCTACATGTTAAACAGGCTTGGGCCAAGTTGGAAAAATTCTGCAAACGAACAGTCTGCACGAGCTTCGATCGATCAAGTTTAATTTTCGATCTATCAAGCCAGACAGATTTACACAGTAAATCCTGCAGTACACTCGATTCCAACTTTACACATAAACATACTTTGAGCAAGTTTAGAAACAAGACTAAACATTTTGATCATGGTTTGCCAACATTACAAAATGAAGTTCTAATACATTTGAACCTAAAGTCTTAGAACCCAACAATAACTGATGTCAGTTTTTGCTTTTAAAGTATTTGGCTTTTTAACCATACACACCCGTGATTACTATCCTAGCAAGCAATAAAAGACTTCTTGGACTTGAAAAAATGTAGAGCACTTATCAAACTACTTGACTGGACAAAGAGAAAAACTAAGAAAACATATAAGAGAGAAAGAAAGAAAAATAAAGAGAATGATAAAAGAATCACAGGTGCAAATAAAAATCTATTAGCTGTATCGATGGTATAATGTTTTGCTAATGAAGAAGAAAAATGTAGGAAAAGACAACTCAATTCTGATGTCAATGCCAAAGTAAGCTAGAGCCCTAGAGAAAATGGATTTTTTTTTTTTTTTTTTTTAATGAATGAGCAAAAAATTTGAAACATTTTTTTCTTTCTTCCAAAATTAAATATTTTAAAAGTAGTGCTACTAACACAACACTTTGACAAAAATTTCACAATAACATCTAGGTAGCAATTTGTTGTAGATAAAAAAGAAATGTCAGATTTGGGTCTAGATGAATACCAGTTACAACATGCTACTTAACCTTTATTGTGAAAATATTGTGAAAGTAGAGTTAAGATGATCATATTCAAGCTTATTTTAGCTAAGCTTTAGAAATTTTTAGGGTTAGGGCATTCAAACTTTATTTAGGAGGTTAAAAAAAATTAAATTTTGAAAAAATTAATTACACTTTACCACCCTAAACTATAACCCTGATTACACTTTGCACTCTAAAATTTTCAAATGCACATTTTGCACCCTAAACTATAATCTTTGATACACTTTGCACCTCGATATCAAGTTTGTTGTTAACTTGGATGGAACTCCAAAGTCTATGGTGCAAAGTGTAATAGAGAGTATAGTTTAGGGTAGTAAAGTGTAATTTATCCTTTATTTTTAAGGGATTGAGAAGAATAACAATGGAGTCTTTTCACGTTATTACGTACTTTTCCATTCAAGTTAACAACAAACTTGATGTTATGGTGCAAAGTGTAACAATTATTATAGTTTAGAGTGTAAAATGTGCATTCAAAAAGTTTAGAGGGCAAAGTGTAATTAAGTGTATAATTTAAGGTGATAAAGTTTAATTTTTCCCTAAATATTTTTTTTTACTAGGTTAGTGAGGTTCATTTGAACCCCCATAGGTTGAATGTAGAGTCGCCCCTGTGAAGCTCAATACCAAACAAGATTGTATGTTTAAATTTGGTTCATTTTCTTGTCAAACTAGATTAATCTTGTTCATGAGTTACTTTATTAACTTATTATTTTCCCATATATAGTAAAACTACACTTTACAAATTTTTGTCTCTTTATTGTATTATGTATAGATTATTAATATAATCAATAAACTAAAAATAATAATTTGATATCATATAAACATATTTACAAACTTATACTATCTAATTTCAAGTCAATATTAGTGTGTGTGTGTGTGTATATATATATAATATTATATTATATATAGTTAAATTGAGCATCATATTCACAATATTTTTCACAAAAACATTATTATTTTTAAACTTGGCTCATTTAATAGTTGATTATAAACTTAGGCTTGAGCTTAGCTTGTTTTCTATACCAAAAAAAAAAAAAGAGCACTTTTCCCCAGCCAGGCTTGAGTTTTTCACAAACATCTCGGTCCATATATAGCCCTATCTAATTCCATCCATCGCAAGTTAGGTTTTCACAAATTTCATATTAATAAATCACGCGATCACGAAATAATGCAACAAATATTAATTTGTATTGATTTTTATAAAAATGGGCACAACTCTTTGTTTGATTCTTTACAATCCAAAGATTTATGAAACTTAATCTTGAATCGTACCTTGATGTCTTCATGGTTGGATGTGTAATTGGATTTGTCAAGTATTTGATTTGATATCAAGGGTGGTTGGCTTAATCTTAAACTGAATCAAAAAGGAGTTGAAGGAAAATTCCTTCTTTGATTTTGATTTGGAGAGTACAAATGGCCCTTGATTTGAATGAGCAAGAGTGTTCTTTTGGACTTAGAGATGATTCTCTATTTTAGTAGAGTGCTAGTTGGATTTTTTCTTCTTTAAGTATTTTCCTTTTTCTCATATGATAAGCCTCTATTTATAGAAAAATCAATTGGTTTTTTTTATTTGGAATTTTCTCTCAGTATTTATAAAGGGTTTCTTATAAATTTTGAACATTTATTTTAATTTGATCTTGCATTTAATACGATCCTTCCATGTGGGTCTCTCTATCTGACATAGCCACATGGCTTTACATGACTTGTGACGCATGTCATTTTTTTGTGAACTGGGATAATTCAAAGGAATTAACATGTGGCTATATCTCATGATCAATTGAACGATTTCCAATATGTTATGAAAATTTTGACATCTACATTTATAACTTGGGATTGTCTATTTGAAAAATTTTGGGCTAATTGGACTATTTTAAATAAAAGATGGTTATTAGGCACTATGGAACATATAATTGATTTTAATTTTTGTGAACTATTTTAGGTTGATTGATTGTGATGTTTGGCCTGCAAAATATACTTGTACATCATATAATTGCTATGAATAAAGATGTAAATCATATAATTCTTTTAAATTACAGAAAAAATTATTATTATTATTATTATTATTATTATTATTATTATTATTTTCTACATGTACCAAAAATTGAAAAACGCATTTACAATTCATTTTTATGGTTGCAACTAGCCAATAAAAAAAGAATTAGTTTCTAAAAATCAAACAAATAAAATGGAAATAATGAACTAGTTGCAACCATAAAAATGACTAGATGCAAAAAGTGTGAGAACTATGAAAGGCTAGATGGAAATAACGAACATCCAACACATAATCACTTACACCTCAACCTTCAAAACCACTTGTGACCTCTATGCGAACTATGAAAGACATTAAAGGAAACATAAACTTTTTTTTTTTTGGAGAAAGAAAGCAAACATAAACTAGATGCAAAAAGTGTGAGAAGAGAGAAAGAGATACGACACACTTTCAGTTCAATAGCCTACATTCACAATGTAAAGCCTTAAATGTCTACATCTTTACAACATGATCCTAGCTAATAGGGTATATATATATAGACTAACATAGCTAGGGTTATGTACAATTGGGCTCTACACTATAAGTAAGCTATAAAATAATATAAACCTCAATATATTTTTAGTACTCCCCCTCAAATTCAAATTCAAGTTGGAGACTTGATGATGCCTTCACTATGGAATATATGAGCTTTTGAAGATCAGGAATAGTCAAGTCAAGTCAGATTCAGGCCCAGAGAGACGTTGCTAACATGGTAGGTGGCGTGCAAGCGATATGGCAAGTCGATGTGTCACTAATGTAAGAGAACTAACGTGCCAGTGACATGTGGCAGGTCACGTCAGGAATGATTTCACTAAAGATGAAACCGATGTGTGGACATGTAAGAGGATCTTCAAAGGCACATAGAGGTGTGTGAATGGTTGATTTGGTTTTTTTTTTTTTTTCCTAACGTGTTGGCACTCAAATACGAAACATGCAGAAGCAAGAATGTTCAGTGTGTGACTAGTGATAGAACTTCTAGGTTTTTATCATCGGAGGCCATAGAAGCACCCTATATGGCTTTTTGTTTTTGTCAAAACGGGGATGGGAATGTTAGATTGATGAGATGAGAGGTGCGACTTACAAGAGTTTTCCTAGGTCAATAACGAAGATGACGATGTGAGGCTTTGAGAGGCGCACATCTAAGGTTGGCTAGCAACAAATGATGATGGTAGCAGATCTAGAATGAGTGATGGAGGTGCTGGCTTTGGGTGTTTCATCAGATGATTTTCTGGGTTTGAGAAATCGGTACCAATGATTTTTTTTTTTTTTTTGATAAAGTTACCCATGTGTTTTTGTGAAGAAGAAAGGAAAGAAAAAAGAATGAAGAAGAAGAAATAAAATGGCCATTGGAGCGAGTCTATGAAGAAGAAAGAAAAAGAAAACATGAAATCCAAAAAAAGCCGTTGAATTGAGTGAGTCTGTGAAGAAGAAAGGAGAGGAAAAATAAAATAAAATAAAAGCAAGGACGTGACTTCTCTGACCGTGGGTCCCTCAGTGTGGGTTTAATTACCAAAATGTCATTGAAAACTGAGTTTTGAAAATTGAAAACACCTAAAATGTGTTTTCAGTTTCCATAACTCATCACTCAAAAATCAGAGAATTGAGTGATGGAAACAATAATTGGAAACAAAATCCAAACAAGCTTCTCAGTCATGGGTCCCACCATTTTTAAGTTATAGGTGATCGAAACAGAGTTATGAGTTATGAAAACATGAAATCCAAACACCCCCTAAACCACTGAAAACTCATTTTCTTGGCATCCAAAGAGAAAATCCCATTTTCTTGGCATCCAAACTGAAAACTCTCATAGTAAAAGTCATAGATGCAACCTTAAAGCATCACGTAGGCAGAGGAGGCCCTAATCCCAACTATGTCTCACTCTCACATGCAAGATGATCTTTCATTTTCCGTAAAACCACTAAATAAATGTTGAATCCATCATCACTAGCCTTGAAAAGTATACTGGTTGGTCTGGGCAAGCTATAAATATTTCAAAGTCCATTCATTTTACCATGGTGTAGGTAAAAAATCTTGCGTCCTTGATTTTATCCTCAATATAATCTCTTTTCAGTAGGTGATAGGGGAAGGAGTGGTTGGAGAGAGAGAGGGTGATGTGGTGGCCTTTGATTAGGCCTTCTTTAGGGGGGAGAGTGAAGGGGATGGGCGTGTGGGATTGAGGGTCATGGATGGTGAGAAAGGGGGTCGATGTGGATGGTAGAAGGTGGAGGATGTGAAGACCAAGTAGAGAGAGAGGGAGATGTGGGTGGGTGGTCTATGGGTTGGGTTGAGTTTGTGAAGGAGTGTGGGTCTAAGGGTGAAATTATGGGAAGTAGAGGGTATGGGTTTGGGATTTAAGGGTGCAAAGACTAGAGAGTTTGGGTTTGGGTTTGAGTTTAAGTTTTGAATTTTTATTTTTTTTTTTTTATATGTTTGTTTCCAAGAAAAGTTTATCGAGAAGATGAGAAAGTACAAAAAGAAAAAAATAATAATGCTACTGAAGTTTTATGTATTTATTTATTAGTATTATTTAGTTTAGGACACGCAGTAGTCCTAGTGGCAATAAATTTATATTTTATTTTGTCCATTAATCACGTTAGTATTTTTCATACATTATTTAATGGCAATGACCATTTTAACACAATATCAAAAGGTTAGAGACCAAATTGACTTATTTAAAATGTCAGAGATTAAATTGACATTTGACCTAAAGATTAGGGACTAAATATGTAGTTTACCCAATAAAATGTAAATAATAGAACAATAGAACCAACTGATATATCAAAAGCAAGATTGCAACTTTGCTAAATGATGTGATCAATTTGTACTCTACATGTGCATAAATAAACATTTATTTATCACATAACTTAATAAATTAGTACTAATATTAAGTAAATTATTCTAAAAGAATAACTAATAAAAATATTTCTAAACGATACAAATTAAATAAACTATTGGAAATTTTAAAATAAAAAAAAAGTTAACAAAATAACAAATAGGTTAATGTGATATATATTAACCCACGTGATAATGCCATAACGGTAGTGGTCTAGTGTTAGTAAAATAAAAGGTACAGACTAAGTGTGTCAATGGGGCTTTTTAAATTTAATTTTGTCTCTTCACCTTCATCATCTGTGTTTTCTGAGTATGAGTGGGGCCTTCTTAAAATACAATGCATTTTATTGGCTAACAAAATGAGCTTTTTTTTTTTTTCCTAGAGTAAAGTCCTAAAGAAGCCGTAATTAAAATGTACACATAAATATATTATATTATAGAATTAGTTAGAAGAGAGAGCCTTTTATTTAGGGGCCTCAAGTCATTGTCTTAGTTGCCTATATGCTCCAGTCAGCCCTAGGCCTACATCCATTGTATAAATCCTTAAACGGCTATATCTTTATCATGTGATGAAGTATATATATAAGGACCCTAATTATAGTATATATATATTGAGACTAACATAGCTAGTGTTAGGTACACTTGAATATTAGAATAAGTATGGCATCAAATAATATAAACTCAAAGGTTAATATGTAAAATTGACTCTCTAATTTTCTTCAGATTTCATTTCAGTCTTCTAAGTTTCAGATTTATTCAATTAAGGTCTTTCCGTTAATTTTTGTTAAAATTTTTTGAAAAAAAAAATCTTGAAAATATTTTAATCATTATTTTTTTTTAATTTAAAAAATTTGAAGAAAAATTTATAAAATTGAAAAATTAACCACAACATATAACAAAAGTTAATGAAAAAGCCTTAATTGAATAAACTTGAAAGTTAGAGGACTGAAATAAACAAAAGCAAAATTAAAGAACTGAAATTAAATTTAAAAAAAGTTAGAGGGTTAGTTTTACATTTTACCCAAATCCAAATATATCTTTAATGCAAATATTATATACCAATGAATTTCCTATTCTGTTAAGTTGTTTCTTTTGTCCATTGGCAAGTCCAATTAAAACCCAATTAACCACACCACTAATTTCTTTTTGTTGATGAATGAGAAAATTTAATCACCAAACCGCTACTCTAGAGCTACATTAACAAGCAGCCAAGCTGCAAACCACAATTTAAACAGGTTTGCAACTTGCTTTCTAACGCTAAAACACTAATCAAGGAAATAGAAAACAAACTACCTAACCCAGAATTATAATACTCTTAACCTCTAATCCCACTCAATACGTGTCAAATTAAGACCGAACCATGCCATACCTGTATTTATCTGTTTGTAACTTAGACCCCTAATGAAGGAAAAGAAAACTAACTACTCCAAAAATTACATATTCGTTTTTTAAGCAGGCTTTGGCTGTTGATCCTACTCTGTGTATATATACAAGCACATTCTTGGCTAACCTATCATTATATCATTATTGTATAGAGTTTTACGTGAGTTACAATTTTTGTATAAGAACATCAAATTTATTTTCCTCTCTCTCTCTCTCTCTCTCTCTGTGTCTGTGTGTGTACTTGAGCCGTAGACAGGTTTGCGTTCCATACACGAAGCCAACAGGTAGCAAGCGCAAGTAATTTTGTTTATATTGTGGTGGAAGGAATTAGTGATGGCAAAGATAGTTGTTGTTGTTTTGGTACTTTCTTTGGTGCTAGTTTTATCAATCCACTCGGTATTGGCTGATGAAAATCCAGTGCAAACTGCAATTGATCCCGTAAACCAGGCTGCCTCAACGGTACAAGATTTACCAAATTCTGTGTCAACAGCCGTGGACAATGCTAAGGAAAAGGCCACATCATGGTTTCAATGGTTTGAAGACATACTAGAGTAAGTTAGTAAATTTATTTACTCCATCCTAATCATTCTGTTTATAAATTATTAATTATTGTGTCAAAATGATAAAAACACCATCTGTTAGGAGAAACATGACTTCAATTTTTAGTAGAATGGTATTCAATTGGCAACATATTAAACTCCGAAACAAGTTTTTAAAAAAAATCACAATTTGTAGTAATGCATGTGTTCATGCCAATATTAGATTTAGGGACAGAACCAGGATTCATACATGAGGGGGGCCAAAGCTTAAAACCAAAAAAAATAAAATATAAAAATAAAAACTACCATCTATTTCATATTCAACAAAATACTACATACAAAATAAGTATTTTTTAAACATTTCATATTATAAAACACATCAACAAAGTATAATATACAAAATAAATGTTTCTTATTTTGTGCACGATTTTAGTTTAGTCCATATTTATATTTATTTTTTTTTGTAGCTAAAGGGACATTAATTTTATTTATTTATTTATTTATTTATTTATATTCTTGTAGGTCAATATCTAAATATTTTAGAGGAGGAAAGACAAATATATATATATATATTTATTTATTTTTTTTTTTAAGAGCAAATTTAATTTTTTGTATACCAATTTCTTTTTTAAATGGGGGTGGGGGCCAAGGCCCCTCTCTACCCCCTCTCTGCCCTACCGTAGGGCGACCCTGATGAGGTTGATGACCTTGAAGCTCGAATTGATTATCTCCATTTCGAGTTTTTTTTTTTTAATGGTACTGACCTCTCAGTTGGTATGATTACAGGGCTCTTCGCATTGTAAAGTCAGATGACTAGAAAGAACTGGCAGGGACATATGCGGGAATCTAGATATTGCCATAATCCTTATTTCAAGTTATATTCTCTTCTTAACTCGTGTCCTTCAAACAATACCCAATTGGTTCTCTTTCATAGCTCTAAGGAAAAAAAAAATGTTCAGCTATGGGCAAAGTCTTTGTGTCAATGTATTCGTTGCTAATATATATATATGAAATGACTTCCAAAAATATGATAGCTATAAAACCTTTTTTTTTTAAATTTTTTTTTTTAAATAAGGAATGTTTGGTGCACCTCACACACCCTATATATGATTATAAATGAGGGGAGAGTTTGAGCGAGGCACAAGGAAAATGACAGGCCTACCAACCAACATTATTTGGGTGATTATTATGAGAAAAGTCCTAAAGAAGGCACTTGGTGTGACTGGTTATGGACCTGGCGTATATAGATGGACAAAGCAACAGCATATAATCTAATATATCCAATTCCATTTCCATCAATCCTACATTATATTATATTATATTGTGGGTTAGGTTTTTAGTAATTTAAATTTTGAATTTGACCTTTTTATCTTCCAATTCAATTATTTTTATCGAATTCAAAATAGTTTCTACTTGTAATCTAATTTTGTGTTACATGTCCAATTTTATTTTCAAAAAAATTTGGTGCTAAGTGACGCATTCATAATACACAATGCAAAAGTTGAAATGACAAACTCACTAACCTAATTAAAATCATTTTCTCATCACTATTGTTGAATGTTTACGTGTATATATAAGACAAGTTACAACCTAATATCTTTTAACAAAAAATGAGCAAAAATCCATGTGTGAGAATAACTTCACTACTTGCGCGTACACCATTTGAAATTATTATGATAATATGATTAAGGTGACAAATTTTGTGTTAATTTTATGATTCATTTAATTGGTATTTGTTTAAAAAAAAAGACAATTACCTCCATGGTTGAAAGGTTATAAATAGAAAATTATTCAAAATCTATATATAATAATAATAGGTGAAGCCGAGAGAAACTCAAATTAGAATTCCAAAATAGAGTTTCAATTTTGCGCCATGTTTCATAAATTATTTATTCTTAAAAAGTTTTATTTCTTAATTTTAGAATCAAATGTGGGACCACATCATAAATATTCATTAAAATGAGTTATTAGGTACAAAAACCAAAGAGACTAAAATAATTTAATCATAAAAAAAAGTGTTTCACAATAATAATAAAATAATAAAAAATAGACATTTTACATTTTATACCTAATAATATCCTTACAAATTTTTTTTAAGATTTAATAAAATATAAAAATAACTATCAATAGTATTTAAATTATATATATTATATTATGCATCTTATTATAAATTTTTAAATGTATCTATGCATATGAATGGGGTTATAAACTAATTTTAAAATAATATTTTATCATATGAATCATAAATTTTATTTATTTATTTATTTTAAGTTTTACTATTACGTGAGAGGAAGAGGGTTTTACTCTTATAAACAGAACAACCACTACTAATACCTATACATTAAACAAAGGGCAAAGGAAAAGATTCAGCATTAAAAAGTGAGAACACCAAAAGGACTCAATTATTTCCCATCAGAATGTAATGCGGTCCCCTTTCTCAATAAGTTAATAATTTAATACTATACATAATGATAATGTAGACATTATTTTTTCCTAGGCAATCTAAAAAGCAAAAAGAAACCACCAAAAAATAAAAAATTGTATACATGTACATTAATGATATACACATGATGTTTAATCATGATGAAAAAGAACTACACAAAAAGATGGTGATTTAAAAGAACAAAAAAAAAAAAAAAAAAAAAAAAGGGTCCCTTTCACCACAAAAAGACTCCCTGCTCCACACGCAATTGAAGATCAAAATTCACCGTCCACAAGAGAAAAGGCACCGTCCCACCTTTGAATTTCAACAGTTCCCTCGAATGCTTCTCAAACGGGGCCTAGCTAACTCCCAAACATAGCAAGCTGTTTCAACCTCACAAGAGTTCATACTTTATGATACCATTTGATCAAAGTCAAATGCTCCAAATTTTCCAATTTCTTCATTTGCATAAAAAAAATTCTCATAAAAGACTAGTAGCAGTAGCAGCAACCTTTTTAGACCAGAAATACCTGGACACCTTCTGTTGGCTTAAAGAGGCACCAATTAATAAAAATATATCTCTGAATTGTTCAAAATGGGTACTGAGTCCTTGGCGTTTTTTGGAGGATAGACCCTTGAAATCAAACACGTAACTCCATCTCCAAACTGTTCAAAATTGTTGCCACTTGACCAATGGAAGGCCTACTCTTCCTAGAGTTACCAACACAAGATGAAGCAACTTTGGCCATCCTAACAAGAGGCTCCATATCAGAAGGAAATACCTGTCTTGGGTCCAAAAGTTCAGAAAACTTCATTTCCTTAATCAATGGCAATGCCCATTTAACTAGCAACCCTTCTTCGCTTACTCTCCCACTCAAAATTTCTAATAAAACCACCCCAAACCCATAAACATCACTTTCTTTGCAAGGTCCACACCCTTTGTTACTCCAATACTCATCATCCACATACCCTATTAGACCTTTCCTCTCTTGGGGTGCCAAAAAAGATAGCCCATAATCACAAACTCTTGCACAAAATTTCGAATCAATTAAAATATTTGAGGCCTTGATGCAACCATGGACTATATTTGGTGCCATGCCTTCATGCAAGTACTCTAGCCCTCGGGCAGCCCCTGCAGCAATCCTCAAGCGGTGGCTCCAATCCAATAGAGAAACCCCATCTGGGTTTTGATGCAAATAAAAATCTAAACTTACCATGCCAACAAAATCCATTACTATAATTCTCTCACCAGGAGCTTCTGAAAAGCCTATAATTGACACTATATGGGGGTGTTGGGCTAACGAAAGAGATTTGATCACGGTTGAAAATCCAAATCCTGCATTACTCAATACAAGCCGGGGATGAATCCGCTTAACAGCTGCAACTTGTTCTTCAACTACGGCGGCATAAACAGTTCCAAGGCGGCCCTGGCCAACAATTCTGCGGTGGTTGAAGCCATCAGTGGCAGCATCAATATCAGTTAATGTGTACGCACGAGCACAAAGCTTAATAGGAAGACTTTCTTCTGATTCAACAGGCCTCTTTTTGCAAATAAGATAGAGGACAATACCAAGAATGATGAGAGAGATAGATAAGCTAACCATGACAAAGTAATAAACAATATCCTGAGTGTGGCTCATTTTTACTGTCTTAATTTGCAGGGTTTGATGAGGGCTTAAAATTTGAATAGAGGAAGAACTGGTCATAATAATGTAGTGAATGAGCTTATATATATATAAACCCAAGTCAAGTCACCCAATGAATGAAAGAAACAAGCAAGAAAAACAGTTGTCTGTCAGAAAATTCGGGTGGGAATCGGTGGATAGGTGAGAAAGTTGGAATCTTCCACTAGTTCTATATATGTTTGTTTATGGTTGGCCGCCTCTCCTTTACTTTAGCAAAGCAAAAGATTTTATGTGACATGTAGATGTAGTTTTAGAAAACTTAGGAAAACTCTTAGCTTTAATATCACGTATGAGAAATAAATATTTTGTTAATCTATATATATATATATATATATATATATATATATATATATATTAATTTTAATTATTTTCCTTTTCTTTGTCATTCTTAGGTAGCTCTTTATGACTTTATTACGACTGGATTTCCTAACCTCCTGTTAGTAGGAGTAACTCTCTCAAGAATTGAGAGGATAATACTTGTTTAATAATTAGTAGTTGATTGCCTTGTTGCCTTTTCACTTTGGCATCAACTACTATATTTGTCTTTTACACACAAGTACATAATGGAAAGATTTAAGCAAATAAAAGTCATCGAGCAAAAGTGAAGTTCAGTATGGCTAAATATTAGGAAATTAACAGTATAGCATTTTAGTTATAACTACCAAAGTGCAAAGTTATCGAGCTCACCTACAAATGTCCTCTTTTTTTTCTTTTTTCTTTTTTTGGATGACTAAGCCAATTTAATTCAACAAAAACAAGTTTCGAAGCAAGGAATTCAAAACTACGGATACTCGGACCTGTTTGGTTGCGTTATTTAAATAATATAACACGTATTTTCACAATACTTTTTCACCTATACGTATTTCCACAACATTTAAATAACGTTACTATAACAATATTACCAAACGGGCTCATTACAAGCAAAAACTAGTATTACAAATTAAAGGCAATATATCTTTAAATGGAACACTCGTAACAACTTTGGCTACTCTACGATCATATTAATTAACAACACCACAGCAAAACTTCATTTACTTCTCAATTATTAGATATCTTGTGAAGGACAAAAAGAAAAATTCTACACTGTGACTAGCTATCTGTATTTTCATATAAGCACACCATTTATTTTTCACTACTCACAATTAGCTGCATTAGATAATTGTGAAATTGGACGTGGTCTTGAAAATTTTCACCTCTATTCATAACCGAAAAATAGTACTTACTTCGTTTGACCTCCACTTGAGCTCTTGCTGTCTTACATCCCTTTTATAGACAATTAAACATAATACATGGTAGCACCCCAAGCTAACTTGCAAAGAACAACTTAGAGGTACTTTTGCCTCACAGGTTTTCTATTCCCCAATCCCCTACTTCATACCAACATAACTTAAATGATCCAAATTCCTCTTAAAACTCCAAAATACATCCAAATCTCTAAAATTAACAAAATACCTCATTCCCCTAAATTAAAAGAATTAAGGAATTACACTAGAGATAACAACCAATATGACAAACGCGTTATAACTTATAAGTTACACAATGCTTGGGTCATTGTTAGGATTTGTGCATTTCCAAAGTTCTTAAAATACTTTGAGGATCTTGAAAGTTCTTTTTTGTGCAATTTTTAAATTTTTGGGGGTAAATCCCAAAGGTTTATGGCATATTGTGTTCCTTTTGAAAGTTTAGTAATTTAATCATTTTGATGGAGTTCTTTTTTTTTTTTTTGGAGGGGGAAGGGGGTTAATCATTTTGATGGTTAACAGGCATTTTAGTCGTATTGAAACTTTTGCGTGGGTATTTTGCCCACTTAGAGGAATGTTATTTTAGTCATTTTATAGATTATGGAGTATTTGTGTCATTTTTGGTGTTTTAAGGATAATTTGGTTATTTGAAAATTTTCGAGGTATTGTTTGTCTTTTAGTAGTTTTCGGGGTATTTTTGAATATTTTGATAGTTTTTAGGTTTTTTAAGGGGCTTTGGTCATTTTATAGATTTTAGGATATTTCAATCATTTCAAAGGTTTTGATAGTATTTTATTTATTACAAGATTCTAAAGATACTTTTGCCATTTTAGATGTTCTTGGGATACTCTTTTTCTTTTCTTTTCTTTTTTTGCTTTTTTAAATTTTAGTTGTTTCAATGGTTTTTTGATCTTTTGAAGGTTTTAAAGGACATTTTGGATACTAGAATGTTATTTTGGTCAATTTGGAAGATAGCATTTCAAATCCAAAATTGTAGGTTAATATTTATTAAAGCAATCAAATGATGAGAGCCTTGTAACTTAACAAACTTTTCCTGATATTTCCAATGAAAAAGTTCAGAGTTCAAATTCCTACTCCTCCACCCATCAAATTATCCAAAAAAAAAAATTCAAACAATAATTTTAAAATATTAGAATTTCAAATCCTTTTTCTTATAAAATGGATCCAAAAAAGAAAATTTTTAAATCTATTGACTTGAAATCAAGGCATTCCAAATCCATTAATTCTAAATTCTAAATCCAAATTCAAGTAGTCAAACACAATTCTGATGATTTTTAATCCAGAAGCAACCATTGCAGTAAATAAAGCTGAATCACCATGTACCCCCACTACAGCAGCTTAATCATCCCAAGTAACCAATCTATCTTTGATTGCTAACCAATCTATCTTTGATTGCTAACCAATCAAAAAAACATGTCCAGAAATACCAATAGAGAACCAAAATTTCTTATCAATTTACCTCAAGATATGCTTGGACCTAATTTTTTTTTTCCATGTTTTAGTGCAATTATACTTTGCCTAATTTGAAGGACATGTAAGGCCTGATCTTTCAACCTTTTTCCTAATTTAACCAGAGATAGCTTGCTTTAATTTGTAACAGAAGCATCTACTTTGCAAGTTTCTGAATCCAATTTTTACCTTGTGGCGCACACTAGGTGTCGTCTTCACTAGCATGCATTGTTTGACACATGGAAAACAATTTTCTAGGTAAAACTTTGTTGCAAGAAGTATTCTTCAATGTTCAAGCAATTATGACACCAATTATAGACACGTGATTATTTCAGTGACTGTTTCCTCCCCCCCCCCCCCCCCCCTAATGTCCAGTACGCACGAGGATTCTAGCAACAGATCTTAAAATTTGAGTTTGGCTGGGATAGATAAATAAATAAAAACAAACAACGAAACTCCTAGACTCCATCAAAAGCTCTAGAAAAGTCCATAAGGAATCGCAAAGCTTAATTGGGTTGATTTTACAATAAGTTCAATCCACAATGCCGTGCACAACAGCATAAGATGGATTTCAATTCACATATCCAGTACTACCTACCTTGCGACAATGAAATACCATAAATTATGCAAAAAGTTGGATAGCAAATAGATGAAGATTGGCTTGCGGTTTCTCTCATGTCTCTATACCCATATGGCCATGAGGATAGCGTGTCTATTAACAAGTTCTAAAGTGGGGCCTTGTAAGAAACACAACTAAATTGATCCAATTCGACAATAACATCCTCTTTAATTGCTTTTGAATATGGGAAATTGGGAATTGAGTTTACACTTGCCTTTGTTGTCTAGGGTCTAAGCGGTTCTTTGTACAATTTCAGAAAACTTTTTCTTTTATAATTATATGATTGCGATTTTGAAATAATATAGATTTTTTTTTTTTTGGTTCACCTAACATAATTTTAATGGAAAATTCGTGTCACGTCAAGATTATTTTTATTATATAAGTAGATATATGTTTCTTTTGTACGGTGGATTGGAAACTATAATATATTTTCTTTTTGTAATGGATCAAGGCTCATGCCCACATTATTAGTATTCTCATTCCTTAGAAAATGAGTTTCCTTAATGGCATGTTTGGATGTTTAAAAATGGAGGGGGAGTAGAGTAGAGGGAGGGAGAGTAATTTAATTCTCTTGTTTGGAAGTTTTTTAAAGAGTGAGGGGGAGGGATTTGGAGGGGTTTAGAGGGGTTTCAATTACCTCTAATCTCTCATTTTTAATTCCTCCAAATTGGAGAGATTTGGAGGGAGAACAGAGGAGATAAATTATTTATCAAATGAATTTCCCAATTCACCCATTTTAAATTTACGAAATTACAAACTAATTATATAAATAATATTTGTTTGTTTGCTGAGAAAATTTTAGCATTGACTTTTTGTTTGTTTCCTGAGAAAAAAAAAATACGCACATAGTCTAAGTCTTCTTCTTCATCAATCAGAAAATCCACCAATTCCTCGCGAAAGCCAGAACCTCCGATTCCGATTTCGATTTCATCTCCGATCCGAACGAACAACAAACCCAAAGACCCACAATGAACAACAGACAACAAACCCAGAGACCCATTTCAATTTCAACGACAAAGTAAATACACAGAGAGAGAGAGAGACAGAGAGCCACAATGCACCTGATCGAAGCCATGATTGCGGGTCGGATCTCTTGCGGCGTGGTGGTTCATCTACGCCTGTGGGTCCATCGGCGCCGCCGTCAAGCTCAACTGTGGCGACGCCGATATCGCTTTCGACTAAGCCTGTGGGTTCCACCATGCGAAGAAGCCTGAGGCGTTTGGGTTTTGCTACGGAAATGGATTCGACGGCAGATGAAGGAGTTCGTCGAACTCGTCTGGTTTCGACAAGGACGATTCCACCGGCGAAACCACATCGGCGGTGATCGCAGCAGGAGTCTCCGGAGGAGGAATCTTTGACTCCGTGCACTGCTCAACAAAGTTCATCAACGCCCACTCGGATTCGCTCCGGGTCATCGGACTCGAATTGATATGCCGCCGGTGCCGAACCAGAAGGAATCGGCGATTTCCTCGACCAGAAAATCTTCGCCGTCCGATTCGTTGCATTATGCGAAGCCATTTTTACCAAGCGATTACTATATAAATAGGTAGTTGAAAATCTTGTAGTGAAAAAAAAAAATATTACTAATAAAGAAGAAAAAAAATATTTAAGAGTTGAAATCCTGAAATTTTCTTTTTTCTTTTTTCTTGGCATCCAACCAGTGAAAGAACAAAAAAAAAAAAAAAATTTGCTTTATTAATTAGATAAAAAAAATTTAAATAGGGGTAAATTTGTCTATTTAAATCATTTTCTCTCATTTCTATTATAATTTTTAAAACATCTAAATAAGAGGGAGGGCTAATTACTCCCTTCCCCTTCACTAATTTTAAAAACATCCAAACAAGGTGGAGGATAATATTTCCCCTCTACTCTCCTCCCCACTACTCTCATCTACTCTCCTTCCTCTCTAAACTTCCAAACAGGCCATAAAACAAAAAAAACAAAACAAAAACAAGTCATATTTACACAAAATGGGTTATAAGATTTTTTTTTTTTTTTTTAATCCATTTATAGGCCACTAAACAGTAGTCTAAAGTACAAGATAAGAGAGCCTAACTGTATTTTTGGAAGACCCAAGATTTTATGGGTAGAGTAGAATATAAATGGCCCGTATGCGGCCCAACTTATCCAGCCCAACCCACTAAGAGAAACAAAAATGGGAGCAAATGAATGTGTACGCATGAGGATGAGAAACGAACAAAGGGAAATAATTAGTTACTTTAATAAACTAGAAAACAATATCACTACATGACAAAAGGCAAATGGATGAAGGAAAGCAAGACACGTGTAAAAATTTTACCATTTTATGCCCTAGATCCTTTCTACGAGCTCAAGAGGGAGGACTCTTTTCAAAATCTCTCATCTTCAATACCCTTTTTACTTTACTTTGGGGGGAACCAAAGCTCGAAGAGGCATGACCAAACTTCAACGAAACTGAAGAAATCTATTGTGTCTCATCTACACGTGTCACGAAGTAATATCACCTTAAAAGTTAAAGCTTAAAATTTGTGGTTTAGAGAGCAAAAAGGTCTGTTTTTGGCAACCCCAATGGTCCACAAAATTGACTTATGCACAAGGCTTTGCATGTCACCAATAGCTTTTAGGGTTTTAAAAGAGCTAGTGCACAGTAGGATATCGTTACTCAAAAGCCAGACAATTAAAATCATAGCTACGTTCAATTTTTTTTTTTTTTGAGAAAAAACTATGTTCAATTTAATTGTGCTTGCAAATGATAATAATATTTAAGTTGGTCCATACAACTATGTTTGAATTTAATAAAACTTAATGTATTGTATTTAAGGAGGTGTATCTAAGTTGTTGAAATATTGGTTCCAGTTAACTCAACTGGTAAAGTTTCTAATTGTTAAATTAGAGATCTGAGGTTCAGCCTCTACCTATACCAAAAATCAAATTGTGTCTTGGTCTGATGAAAAATACCTATAAAAAACAGACGCTATAGATTGAAACTCTAACTCTCTCTCAAAAAAAAAAATTGTTGAGATTAAAATATATATATATATATATATATATATATAAACAAATGAAGTTGTTGGTGCCTAAATAAACCATATTAAAAAAATTTTGATATTACTTTTATGAAAAATATAAAAAGTTGTCAACAAATTAAATTAACTTATCATTTTTTCATAAAATATTTCTAAAAATAATTCCTAAACCAATGTCCTTAGAGCTTTTTTTAATATTTCCTAAAAAAGAAATATAAGAAAAGGCTGAAGAGTGAGGGACCTAATATACATCTTAAAAGTTAAAAAATTAATATAAAAAATCTAAGAGCATGAAAGAGGCTAACTGGGATTGAAAGAATGCCCCCATTAATTGGTCATTTGAGGACACAAAAATAGAAGAGAGCAAGTGAAAAGAAGAGGACACAAAGGCTTAAAGAAGTTTCAGCAATAGGTTTGTATGCGTGACTTCACCGGTCCTCTTTTTCTCTAAATCTCTCTCTCCCCTTCTTAAAATTGAATTTTTAATTCTCTCAAACTTTTGTCCAATGTCCTCTTAAATTCAATAAAGTCCTTGATTCTACCATTATGAATTAATTCAATGGAGTTTTTAACTCTACCATTTTGAAACAAATTAAAGGAGTCATTGACTCTACCATTATGAATTAACTCAATGGACTCCTTGACTTTACAAATTTAAATATTAGAGTCATTGACTCTACATTTCAATCTACCATTATGAATTAATTAAATGGATTCCTCGATTCTACCAATTTAAATATTAGAGTCCTTAACTCTACAAATCAAATACATCAAACGGAGTCCTTGACTCCACCAGTTAAACAATTTGGAGTTCTTGACTTCATAATTTAAAATAATATAATTCAATGAAGTCCATGATCTCAAAAATTACTTTTAAATTGAGTGGAGTTTCTAATTCTTTCAAATTAATTCAATGTAATGTTTAATTCCAATATTATTAATTCAATGGAGATTCCTAATTCCTCAACCAAAATTGGAGTTTCTAATTTTCAAAATAAAATAATCGTAAAATTGATTTGAGAGAAATTTTCAACTCTCAATCTCTAAAAATTTTCATAAAAATAAAATTGCTTCAAAGAAATTTTCAATCCCTTAATTAATTTTGGGGACTTCAATCAAAATGACTTTACTTATTAAAATTCCTAAAAACAAGTAAATGAAGAAGGAAATTTTGTTTAGACATTCAATTTCTCCAAAAAAAAAAAAAAAAAGAGAGAGAGTTTTTTGCTTAATTTACACAAAAACATGGGTCCTAGACTCATCTTGAGATTAAAATAATTTATCTCACCCAAAAATAAAATTAAGTCAAAACTTAATTAAATACCAAGTATTTGACTTAAAATGTTCATCATTTAAAGTGGGCAAAATCATATTTGAGGATTTTAAATTCAAAACCCCAACTTAAGAATTACGAATTGGTTTGATCCTCGCCAAGGGCACATAAACAACCTAAATGCATTATTTAGTACAACCACAAATAAATTAAAAAAACATATTCTCTCAACACACAAAAAATAAACTTATGTACAAAGGCAACATGGTTGGAATGGAAGGGTCTAGCGGTGAAGCCACATTAGGACCAAAGGGGCCCTCCCCCCCCCCCCCCCCCAAATATTTGGAAAAAAATTAGTGTGTGTATATATATATATATATATATATATATATATATATATATTTTTTTTTTTTTTGGAGTTATCCTTACCCATTTGAAAATATTTAAGAAAATCTTAACATTTTGGCCCCAATATCCGGATAAGTCGAAAATTACATATTACTTTCATTGAAATGGTAACAATCCAATTAGTGATGAATATATATGTCAAAAAATCACAGCAATTAGATATTTTCACCCTAAGGGCTTACTTGCACAACAACAGCAGAAAGATTGAAGATTTTTTTGATTCGCCGCACCAGCACATAGTTGCAAACATTTTGCTCATCACAAGATAGGACACAGGTGACTCTCTCTATCTCTCTCGCTCCCTCTGTCTGAATGTCTCTCTCTATGGCGTCTCAACTCTCTCATTCTCTCAACTGCTTTGTCCGCCTTCTTTTTCTTTCTGTTCTTTTTTTTCTTTCCTCTAGGCTCTAGTTTTCGTCATTTACAATGTAACAAAGCTTCTATGTAAATAATAGTTGCAAACAACAGACTAGATAATCACATGTATCAGATTGTGTGATTAAAATCTTCTCTAGAATATCTACCAAAGAAAGTGGGTGGGTTGTAGCTATGGCCTATTTTATTATATAGCATTTCCATAATCCAACTTTCCAAGGTACTTTTTCTTTCATCTTTTTATAATTTGACTTTTCTTTACCATATATTTAATCTTAATTAACAATATTTAATTGTTATTAAAATAGTCCATACATCATGTAACATTATTTGTACCTATTAAAATATACTACTATTTATCATTTATATAAATTAAATTGCATGTGCATTACTGTTCTAGATTTTATATATAGTATGGATGTAATTAATTTGAAAATGCCTAATGTTTCTCTTTGTTTCTTGATCGTATCTTGTACTTATTTTTTAGTTGAATAAACTTCAGTATACCATTAAAAAATATAATTAATATATATATAGAAAAAAAAATTCTAATTTTATATATTGTTCCTCAAAGATAAATATCTGGTTCCGTCACTAGAAGAGTCTTTTCTTGAAACAAGAGATTGTAATTAAAAGATACGTTATCTTGAATAAGCACTACTCGCATCAATAAAACTAGTATGCCCAAATGCCCATGAGTGAAATTATCTTCGATAGATTTCACTGAATAAAAAATTTTGTTCGTTAAACAACTGTATCCTAAAATAATTTATGCACATAAAATTGAAGATGGTAATTAGTTCTGAAATGGGCTCAAAAAGAGCCATGAGTTGTTCTAAGAACTAAGCAGTAATTTCTGACCTTATGCCCCGGGTGGGCTCATGCACTACACATTGTTGTGGGCTCAAATCCACAATTGAGCATGACAATATGCTGATGTAAGTTTGGGACTTGAGGGCCCAACGCAACCCAATGCAAAGAAAGTTGGGGGAGAGATCATTATTGGAAGTTTGGCCAGTCCAACAAATGGTATCTGAGCAGTAAAAAAAAAGAATCAAACAAAAAAGAATTTTCAGGTTCCAGTATGGATAATGTCTGCTGTGTCTGTGGGACTTTCATGTCTGTGTAATGCCTAGTGGGCTGAGCAGCTCTTAATTTTTGATTTTGAGGTGGAGTCTTTGTCCCTAAAGGACGTAGTTACAGGGTCCAACCCAATGATAGCCACCCCTTTCCCTATGTGGAACTCAAAGTAGTAGAGGTGGTGGTATATCCTGTCCCCGCTGCCTTTCACCTAGTAGAAAGGTCGCTCATGGACGTAGTTACCATATGGCTACTCATTCCCCAATGAGTGTGTCATCATTCATCAAACTTTTTTATCTTATTCAAATTCAATTAAATAATGTTAAATAATGATAAGAGTTTGTAGTCTATCTTGTGGACACTTATTGATATTTTCAAGAGAGACATCAGAATTAGAATCATAAGTTGATTTGCATATCCTAAGTAACAACTACCGGACCACACAATAAAACATGAAAAATTATTATATATAACTACAAGTTATGAATTAAATTGATTACAAAATTAAATGACATATCACAGTTTTACCTTAGAGCAATTGCATTAATGCTTCTAAAATACAGAAAAGTGATAAAATTTACACAATATGACGTAAAAAGCTCCCATGTCAACTTATCTATAATTGTGCAAATATACAAAGGAGCTACAATAGCTGTGTAAATATACACGATTACTATATCTTTGTATAAATTATTTTATTGATTTCCTTTTCTTCTCTCTTTTTTCTCTCTCTTCTTGCCATAGTTACATCCGCTTTTTTCTCTCTTCTTGCCATAGTCTTATCTCTTTGCCATAATAAAAAATACAATAGAATGAATATTTTATTGAATTAAATGTTTAGAATAGATAAACTGATGTGGGTGTTTTGTAAAAAAGATGATGTAATTAGAAAAAGTAGGTTTTTTTTGTAAAATAGACAGAAATTTTTAAAAGCACTGATGCAATTGCTCTAAGAATCCAACCTCAAAAACATAGAACTTTTCCAATCCAAGTATCAAAACCATGCATTAGTCCATTACCTTTTCTTTGTCACTCATAATCGCTCACTTTAAAATTATAATGAAGTTATGACACAAAAATTTGTCCCTAGACTTTTTGCTTGAATAAAATACATTCCTTGTTTATTATATTTACCTTTTTTTGGTTTTTTTTTTTGTTGTTGTAAATATCATACAATTAAGTGTTAATTTGATTTTTGAACTTTTAATTTGAATTAATAAGTTTTTATATATTAGATTTATAATAAATTAGACATTTTAGTATTATTTCCCGCTAATATTTAAAGGGTTTAATAATATAATATAATATATTATAATAAATATATTTTTAAAGTATTGATAATGAGGTAGAAATTATGCATAAATCGCAATTAAATCTATTAGTTTTAATGATAAATACTAATAAAAAATTTAATTTGTTAATTGTTCAAATCAAAAGTCGAACAACCAAATTAATGTTCAAAGTTAACATTGACACTCATAGTGACTAGTCTTTTCAAAAAGAAAAAGAAAAAATGTCCTTTGACTGTATACTTAATGAGGTCCAAGATGCTCTTATTATATACGTACCCCTATCTTTAGCTTATTATTCTAATATTCAAATTTTCAATTAGATTTCATATCCTACTATTCTATCACCCATACCTTCAGAATGGCAGATCCAAAGGGCGGAGTGAGATCGGCACCGGTCTTTATTGATGTATGACAGAAAATAGGAATAGTTTTTATCGTTTGTTAATTTTAAAATTTTTTATATAAATTTTATTATTTTAGCATCTCGAATTTTATGGACAAATTAAGTTTAGATACGAAATTAGTTCTTATGTAATATCTTTTTATTTGAGGTAAATTTTGACAAATTCGTTATTGAATTATATTTTCTTCTTATATTTTATGTATTCACAAAATTTTTAGAAAATTAAATATTAATAGCTATGTCATCAATAAATTATTTAAATTGTAAGTTTTTATAGTATAAAATTATACATACAATTCTAAATTATATTGTAAATAATATTTAATTAACACAAAATTTGACATGTATATTAAGAACGTAAAAAACATATAATTCAACGGTTAGATTTTCAAAATATATAGTAATTTTTTTTTTTTACGTAAGATTGTAACCATAGAATATAATCAATTTTGTTACTAAATTTTTTTCAGATTTTATTTACTTATTTTTAGTTGCATTTAATGTTTTTCTAGTCAAATTGAGGTCATATTTTGGTAAGCTATCAATTAAGATAACAGCTTCTTTTGAGATTTATAATGTTTCATTAAGCTAGAATGGGATCTAACCTAATGCATTTCCTTTATGCATCATTTATGCTTAAGCCTCAAGACCAAAAAATATAATAATAATAAGTTTAAGTTTAAGTTTCAAATGGGGTCCCTTGAATGTGTTTCCTTATCTAAGCAAAAAGACTCAGCAAACGAAGCCGTGATAATTGTGTATAACTGTATATAATTTGAACTTTGAAGCGAAGTACCATACTTCTATTGGCGAATGCTAATTTGCAATACTATTGCAGTCCTGCCCTACCATTACTCTCTTTTTCCTTTTTTTGCTGCTGAATTTTTACAACAGTAAGTGACCTGTGTATCTGTCCTCAAAGCATTGTTGTTGCTTGTATAGGTTGAACATAAAAATAAAGAGAACTGACAAAATTAAAATGCACTTTAAGAATGGTGCACCTGATTAAGTGAGGTGGCCCAACTTGCACTGTTTAACTGTTTCCGAGCCAGTGCTGTAAAATAGGAGGTAGGCCACCAGACATGATAGACGGCTCTACGCGGCCTTATTTCTTTTGCAGTCGCACAATCAAAAATTTTGCGCAACTGGTTAATATGTTTTTGTATTTTCAATCGAGCCCTTTAGAGTTTTTTTTTTTTTTTTTAATTTGTTTTGAAGTAAAATATCTTTTGTAAAATGTTTTTCCTTTTTAGATGCTTGTTTGTTTGCATGTAAAATATGTTCAAACTTATAAAATAACTGTAAAACATTTTACCTCTAAAAACTTGATAAAATATTTTACAAAAATACAAAATGGCACTCCCTTCCATTTGGTGTCTAGGTTGCTAAAGTTGCCATTTCGGCAATTTGTGTCACTGCTTCGACGGTAAGTGCCAATAGTCAAGTTGTTGAATATGGCGGTTTTGGTCTTGCAGTTGAAACTACCGATACATTATCAGTACTGACAATTAGGTTGCTAGAGTCACTAATCCGACAACCAAAATGGTTATTCAATCATTGAACTTCCAACATCTCAGCAACTTCTATGGCCAAGCCGCTGACTTTTATGGTTTATGCTTGAAAAATTTTACATGTTACTTCAAACTCCTAGAGAGGTGCCAATAGACCATAACAGTGGTTGATTGCTCGAGTTGTAATTTTAACTTAACAAAGCTGTGCCTCTACATTTTTAATAGTATTAATCATTTATAATTGATTTTTTTCTAAGTTATCTATTAATTAGCATAGTCATTAAATTCAAATCCACATTGCAAGGGTGAAGCTAGGGGGTTGACCCCCACACCCCAATACCCATGCAATTCTAAGTACTAGCACTGAAGTATCCAAGAAAAAGAAAATTATATAATTCTAAAGCCCAAGAATAAGATTATTGGAATCCTTTCACTAGTTTGAGATGCATGATCGCAGAGACTAGCCTTAGTCGTCTTTTGTTATTTTAAATCTTGCTCCTTTTGAACTAAAGTTCTGACTTTGTTATTGTCTGATTCATTGGATTGATAAACTAGTAACCGGATACCTAAATTAGAGAAAGTATTTAGTGTGTTCCTTGTAACCCATTCAACCCAAACGAATTCTTAAAAAAGCTCATAATTTTTCATATACTTCAAATCACTTATTTATCTAAACTTTTTATAAAAAAAAATAGTTTGACACAAGTCTTTTGCAAAAAGATAAATGCTATATTGATTTAAGGTTTAATCTTGAATATTTTCTGTAATCCTCATCATTAAAAATGAACTGTTTTTGGTTCATACTATGGTCCCTTAAGATTTAATCCTAGTTTCATCCCTGGTTAGTTTTCTCATAATTAAATGTTCGAGGGAGGTGGTTTTTAAATTTGACTTTTTTTCTAATCATTGAAGATTTTTTTTTGGCCGGGGCGGGGGGGGGGGGGGGGGGGGATAGTGAAAGAGAAATTTTATTAATTGAGATCAATAGTCACTCACTAGTCAAGACGTTCCATCAAGTGGGACATGATTCATGATGCTCGAGAAAGTCTGGGACTTCCTGCATCCATAAGTCTTCTATCTGTGCTGTGTGCAGATTTTGCTAGAGAGCAGCTCATCCTACTCCTAGCAGATTTAAAAACAAAGATTAAATTGCAAATCAAAATTAACAATAAATAAATAAACGTAATGGAAGGTTTCTATTGAAGAACCAAAATGCTAACTTCAGGAGAAAGGTTAAAAATACAAATAAAATCAAACAATCATTAGATAGGACAAAGAGAAGCCATCAGATCGGTGGGTTCGTTGAGGACAAGTGACCAACAGCAATGTAAGATATCTGCCTAATACAGGGAATTTGACAATCAACAATGATCACTGTCGTTTTCATAATTATCAAAGAAAGGGGTCCAGACTCCAGAGTCAAATTGAGTGAGTTTAGCATCCTTAGGTCGAATTTCGAATTCATATTACATGCCCTTGCCGTAAAATATTACAAAACCACACCAACAAAATTTGGCATTAAAATTTTTCTATTGCAAAGAATTTTCAAAGCAAGTACTCCATCCGTCTCATTTAATTCTTTTCTTCAAAATTTAATTCTATTCTTCAAATTTATAGTTGAGAGTATTAATATTTGTAACGAAAGTCTAATTAACAAATATCCTTAGGGCATTTATTAATTGATCATTTTAAAAAATTTTAATATCACTTTTTTGGAAATTGAAAATATAAAAAACCGTCAAAAAAATCAATTATTTTTTGTTTTTGTTTCTCATTAAAAAAAAAATTAAATGATTCTTAAACCATATTAAGACATCCGTTAACTTTCGTTAACGTTTTCCCTTGTTTTCCCCTTTTTAGCTATCAATGCTACTTTTTCCCGTGTTTTGATACCAATGCTATGGAGGCAATTCTAAATTTTGTTGTAAATGAGATCAATGCTATGGAGGCAATTTCTGTGTTGGATATTCATTAAATTTTGTTGTAAATGATATCAATGCTATGGAGGCAATTTCTGTGTTGGATATTCATTAAATTTTGCTGTAAATTGATATCAATTTTACGGAGGCAATTCTGTGTTGGGCATCGATTAAATTTCATTAAATTTTGCAATACTTTTTTCAGAAATGAATTAATAGACACATACAATCACCCAACCAACAAATATGACAACTTCAATATAGCTAGGACCAGCTCTAAATTTCTAGTGACATGTCCAAGTCAATCACAAAAAGATGCATAATATCTTGGACTCCTTGGGTACAGTACAGAGGAGAACCATAAACACGAGGGAAGCTCTTTCTCTTAAATAGCAGGGCCCATTTAGAATTAAGTCTACTAACTAGCAACTACTTTTTAATTGATATATATAGCTGTCCCGCTACAGCTGTAGATTCTCACAGCCGAGTATAGTCAAAGCATTTAACTTGAACTTACAGCACAATTTTGTGAGATTCCCATTCTTGGGATCTTCCATAAATCATGGAGAAGTAAAACTTACATCAGATAAGAGTGTGTTTTTTTTTTTCCCTGAATAACTTGCTACAGTTGTTGATACAATAAAAAAGCCACAGGTTTACATTTTGGGAAAACAACTGAGTCATACCATGGCTGGATCACAATCAATAACAGTGAAACGTCACTCTCTTCTTCAATAAGATGGGTTAATGCAGGCAGCTACTAAACTTGGTTGGAGAAAAACCTCTATGGTCAAAATTACTTTACACTGCAAAACATCCACTCTCTCTTCCCATAATAATAGTCCTTTTTTTTTCCATTCCCATCTCTCTTTTACTCAAGAAATTCACTCCAACTCTTTCTTTTCTCTACTCTTTAAGAAAAAACCTAGTAATAATGGGAAGTCACCTTAACAACAAAGCAAAAGAAAAACCTGCACTCCCCCCCTTCTTGGAAATATTTTGCATTGTAATAAAACTTGAACATAAAATTCTTAAGCTACACTTCCTTGATCCGAGGCATCTTCATAGTAATAAGGTGTCAGTTTTCCATCTTTCTTGGCAGTCTTGGATGGGTTCACTGTGCCCACTTCTTGCAACAATTTAACCACCCGTCTCATGGATGGGCGATTAATTGGAAGAGGGCTAGTGCAGAGAAGGCCAATATTTAGGACCTTGCATATATCCTCCTTGAAACAAGAATCAAGTTTTTGATCAAGCACATGGTCCACGCCTTTTTGATCCAGAGTGGTACATACCCACTTCACCAAATCCTTTTCTCCGAACTCGGGGTCAACGGGAAGCCTCCCAGTGACCAACTCGAGAATAACCACTCCAAAACTGTATATGTCACTCTTCTCGTTCACCCTAAGAGTGTATGCATACTCTGCAACAAGTTAAAGCAAAAGGGTCAGCTTCAAACATGAGCCCAATAAAATATCATGGCACTACAACATCAATGTAAAAGCATAAATGAGAATTCAGAAGTGATAGGAGGTGCTTGGGAAATACCAAACTAAGTAGCCCCATTAGTGTCCTTAGGTTCAAAAAAGTACTAGGAATGTTACAAAAATTATCTACATCTAAGATGGCAGTTTCTGACAAAAAACAAATCATCTCTTAACAGAAAGGATAACATGAACATGAATAATACCAAAACAAATTAACAAAAGAATGTGGAATATGATGGCAATTTAGATCAAAATTTATAAAACCAGAACAAAGGGTGCGACCAAAAGTTAAAGTGGCTAACCTGGTGCAATGTAGCCACAAGACCCGGCTATAACAGACATGGATTTAGGACCCTTTCCAGTTAAATCGACCACCTTAGCCACTCCAAAATCTGCCACTCGTGCACCAAAATCCCCATCCAACAAAATATTGTTGGATTTCACATCTCTATGAACAATTGCAGGAACACAATCGTGATGCAAGTAAGAAAGTCCCTCAGCCGCATCCAGAGCAATCCTATACCTCGTTGGCCAATCCAACAACCCTGCCTTACTACTATGCAGCAAGTCACCCAGACTACCATTAGGCATGTACTCATAGACCAAAAGCTTGCAATCTCTAGTGGTACAACAACACCATAGCTTAACAATGTTCTTGTGCCTAATCTTTCCCAAAGTCTCAACCTCTGCATCAAAAGCATTGTCTTGAACACGACCTCCTTTCTCCACATCACCACTATCAAACTCTTTTGTGGCTCCTCCCCAAAGCTTCTTCACTGCAACAACCTCACCACCGCTCAACACAACCTTGTAAACCTTCCCAGAACCACCAGTACCAATCACATTATCTTCATCAAGACAATCCAAGATCTCATACTCACTAAAACCCAGTTTATGAAACGACATCAAAGTCCATTTCGACTTGTCGATTGCTCTCTTGGCCATCTTGATATACCTGTACTTCATATAGAACCAAACCACACCCACAATAAACACTAACCCAGCAAGCACGAAAATAGTCCTAAGCAACCAAACATAACCCTTATTCCTAGCTTCATCTTTCCCATCACACAAACCCTCCAAATCCCCACACAAACCAGGATTCCCCACAAAGCTATTCTTATACAATTCCTTAGCAAACATGGGTGGAAGCTCACCCGATAATCGATTATATGACAAATTGAGCTGATTGAGCTTCAAATTCTGTAACCCAGATGGGATTTTCCCAGAAAATTGATTCCTGGAAAGATCAAGGTAATTAAGCACTGAGATACTCGAAATCTCAGCCGGTATCTGACCCGAGAACCCGTTTTCGGCTAAATTAAGCTCGTTGAGCTTCTTCCAAGACTTAATCTCACTTGGTAGCTCACCAGTGAGCTCATTATTATGAAGATCGAGACTCCCAAGCTGATCAAGTTTGAACATACTTTCTGGCAATGACCCACTAAACCTGTTATCGTGACCCCAAAACTTAAACAGGTTCTCTAACCACCCAATTTCTTCGGGTATGGGACCCGAAAACTCGTTATTCGACACGATCAAGACCGAAAGATTGGCCGCACCGGCGATGGTTTTCGCGATTTGACCCGAAAACGAGTTCCCAACTAGTTCGAGCAAGTTAACACTTGGGAGCCCCCAGAAACCAGCGGGTACTTCACCGGATAACCGGTTGTAACCCATTCGGATCCGGGTCAAACTCTGGCACTCGCCCAAACCCGGCGGAATTTGACCCGAGAACTCGTTGCTTATCATTAAGAGCTCTTCCAGCTTTCCCATTGCACACAAACTCGCCGGAATTTCGCCGGAGAATTTGTTGTTCGAGATGTCGATCCATTTTAACGGCGATTTCGCGCCGAGATTTCTTGGTAACTCGCCGGTAAGCCCGTTTCTGAAAATTCTGAGCTCGTACAAATTCGGCGAGTTGGCAATGCTCTCAGGTAAGCTTCCCTCGAATCGGTTCTCGTAAAGGTTGAGACTTTCGAGTTGTAACCCGCACAACTCGTCCGGAATCGTCCCAGTCAACTGGTTCATCGACGCGTCGAGCAGTCGCAATGCCGTCAAGTTAGACATTCCGGCGGGCAACTCGCCGGACAACGAGTTGTTATAGAGCTCAATCTGGAAAACGCTGGTTAACCCGGTGAGCGAGCTCGGAATCGGCCCGTGTAAGTCGTTAAGAGCCAAGTCCAAATCAGTGAGCTTCTTGAGCCGACCCAGCGAGTCAGGAATCTCACCCACCAAGTTACAATCCGAAAGCCACAAAATCTGGAGATTCGTCAAGTTGCCGAGCTCCGGCGGGATCCGACCCGGGAAAAACGGGTTGTAAGAGAGGTTCAGCATTTTGAGAGTAGTGAGGTTTCCCAAAAACGAGGGGACAGTCCCATCCAACAAATTGTAGACCAGAGAAAGAACCTCGAGATTTTGAAAGCGCCCGAAAGTATCGGGAATTTCTCCCGAGAAATTGTTGCCAGTTAAGTCGAGGTACTTGAGGTTAGGGAGGGTCGGTAAGGTGTGGGGGAGTGCACCGGTGAGGAGGTTCTGAGAGAGGTCGAGGTGCTGGAGGTTTTGACACGTGGAGATTTCGAGGGGGAGGGTGGAGTTGATGGAGTTGTTGAAGAGGGAAAGGAAAGTGAGGTTGGGGAGGTGGCAGAGGAGGGAAGGGAAAGGGCCGGCGAGGTTGGTGTTGGAGAGGTCGACGGAGACGACGGAGAGGGAAGCGGCGTCGCATTTGACGCCGCGCCAGTTGTTGCATGGAGTGGGGTCGCGGTCGTTCCAGGAGGAGAGGGAGGAGTCTGGGTCGGAGAGGGTGTGTTTAATGCTTTGGAGGTAGAGACCCTCTTGGTTTAGAGAGAGGGTGAGGGGTGAAAGGAGGGAGAGAATGGAAAGGAAGAGGAGAAGCATTGTTTGTTGATGGTGTGAGGGAGTGAGAGTGAGGAGGGTGGGTTGGTTTGGAGTGAATATATGTGTGTGTTTATACGCGTGAGTGAGAGAATGAGGAGTGTGTTTTTCAGTGTGTTGTTGAAGGCTGGAACCAGAGATAGGATTGAACAGAAAAGAGAGAGAGAGAGAGAGAGAGAGAGAGAAATGAATGTATGCGTGGGAGAGAGAAAGGAAGTAGGCAGAGTGTTTAAGAGTAATACAGCTCCATTATTAGGATCAGGCACCTTTACTGCTTTACCCATTTTCCCATGATCTTTGTCTTTTTTTTTTTCTTTTTTTTTTAAGATAATTCAAATAGCCTTGAGTCTTGGACCTTTTTCCTGTACTGTTTTTTTTTTTTTCAATTCTTTCTTTGAGATAATTCAAATACAGCTCCATTTTTACTGTTCATTCATATTCGATTCAAATATAACACCACAATATTTTATATTACAATTTTGCCAAATTTTAATGTAACAATACAAAAAATAAAAAATAAAAAATAATGAAGCTCATGAGAAAATGACAGATAATAGTTACAATTTGTCTTATAGAATAGTGGTGGTAAAGATTGTGGTTATAGAATAACTTTATAACTTATGTTATACAGAGGTAACAATTTATGTTTGCGTGTCAGATTCATATCATGTCACTTAATAAATATTTAATTATATGAGTCAATACTAATCTAATATATTTATTAAATGGGTCAAGATTCATCAATCTTAATATACTCTATTTATTGAATAGATTAGTTGTGTGGTGTCTACTTGTTTATCAAAATTTATAAATGAAAAAACAAATTTTAATTTTAACTCAATTGATTTGAACTATGAAAAACCAAACAAATAAACTTTTTTAATATAAAATTTTGAACTAACGAATGATTGCATCACAAATAATCATTTAAAACTAAAACTTGTCTTAATATTATAAATAATCAATCACAATTGTGTAGACCCTATTCCCTACTCTTAGGTCAACTTTATAATTGGGCTCACAATTTATTTAGTTAAGTAAGCTTATGAGTATCTTGCAATGGGCAACTACTAGGCAGAATCTTTCTAGACTGACTGAAATGATCAACCACTTTAAATGGACACTTGGTTGTTAGTGCTCGGTTACTCTTCTGGTTCCTCCTCTCTAATGTCTAACCTCTTTCTCTCAAGGGGTTTCCTCTATTTATATCCTTGCCTTAGTGGGTTGGTAATGATCACTCGTTTCTCCACTTGTGGGGGAAGGGCCCTAGATGCCAATGATTGCTCAGTAGCAACATTAGCCAAGGCACTACCGAGGTTGTCTAGGCCGAGCACGTGCTACACTAGGCTCTTGGTTAGTATAATTCACCAGTTCGATATGTGAGGCAAGGTGGATCCTTTATTTTCAATATTGATCATTTGGGCTCCTGACCTTGGGCCAAAGGCCACAGGCCCATGATGTACAACAATATATTAAATAAAATAAATTATAACAACTAATAAGTTTATATACTTATATACATATAATTTTGAAAGGCATATTGTTAAAATGACATTTAGTTAACGAGTTAAAAGTGTTTATTGAGTTGGATATGAACACTACACGTTTATTAAATGAGTTAGTCGTATCAGCCCAAATATGATACGAACCTATTAAGTCTTAACCCATAACCAATTTTGGGTCGTGTCATGCTTTGTTCGCGAGTGTTGGATTTTGCCACCCTTAATGTCATGTATACAGGTGGGGAAAATGCCAAAACTATTAAAATTGGAAAATGTTAAAGATACTATAAGTTTTATTTATAAAACCTATAAATTGATGTGTCAATAAATGTAATAGGTGGCTTTAAATTATCTAAGAAGTGAATGTTTGAACTTTTTTTGGTGATTGGTAACACATCAATCTATAAGTTCTATATAATAAATTTAGTATCTCTAACATTATTCTTAAAAAACATTACTACATATAATATACAAAATGGTGTAGTAATGAATATGATTAGTGTGCTTCAATAACCTAATAGATAAATGTATAAATTGTGTTTTACTTGTTGGAAACACATTAGTTTGTAAGTTCTATATAGTAAAATTTGTTGTTTCCTAACATCACTGTATATATATATATATATATATTAATGATGGCAGGGATGCTATAAATTTTATTATAGAAGACTTACAAATTGATGTGTTATCAATCACAAATAAGTAATTCAAACATTCAATTACTAGATTGATAAAGTCCACAAATCACATTCATTGCCATATCAATTTATAAACATTTTTGTAATTAAAATGGTAACAGTTTTAACTTTTTTCATATTTTTGCTTTACATAGATGACACTCTTCTTATTAAAACCAATTTACATTCTTTTTTTCTTTTCTTTTTTGTAAAAAAAAGCTTTATTTTTAGATACAAATATATATAATTTTATTTTGTTAAGTAAAATTAAACAACTTAATTAAATTTTATTCCAAACCAAAATTTTATTAAAATTGTTATACGTGCTGATGATGTGGAAATCGTCAATCGAGTAGGTTCGTACAAATGAGGAAGCAATCTCGCTCCTGTGCCTGCAATTGCCATGAAAAGGCCTCCTTAGGTGGTCACCGATGTGGTGCCTGCCATAAAGTCTCCGATAATAAAGCCAGCATATAAAAACTTTTAAAAAAGTATGAGAACTTAGAATATCAGAGCTATGGCATATTAGTATATTTAGCGTGTGTGTGTATACCTTGCCTGGTTGTAAGAGGTGTTTATATATGGCTTCATTGCTTCTAGCCGTTGTGGCCTTTATCATGGTTTTAGTGTCTCTTTTGTAATGCCTCTAGGCTCATTAATGTGGGTTTTGATGAGCTTCGAACGGTTTTACAACTAATTGGTCACTATCTGAGGTATTGAATCCTCTATTAATGACTTGCCTTCCTTCGTCCATGACATGGCCAGATGGATGAAGATATCTGATGGGATCATTTGGGCAAGAAGGTTCGTTGGTCCTATCACATGCAAGTTACATTAGAGTATTTGACAACCTACACAATTTAATTAATTGCTAATAATGATTTTTTTTCAATTTATTTTAAACTAATAATTTCATTGGATAGCTTTTGTCTTTTTTTTTTTTTTCTCCTATTATGAAATTTTTGAACTTTTGTTCCAGTAAAAGCTAATAATATTAGTTTGGGAAAAATAATTAAAATTGTAAGTTTAATTCACTAGTTGCTATTAATTATTCGTTTGGGAGGAGAGAATGAAAACAAAAGGAATGAAATGAAATGAATTGTTTTGGAATATTCTTTCCATTTCATTGTTTGAGACTTTTAATAAAGGAAATTGAAAGATTTTTTTTGAAAGTCTAAGTAAAAGTAAATGAAATGAGTGGGAGAGAATACTAGTTCTTTTCTATTTCCTCAAAATCTTAAAATTTCATTTTTCCTAAAATTGTGAGGAATCGGAGAGTATGAAATTAAAATTGATGAAATTTTCATTAAAACTCTCAATATATCTATACATTCAACCCTTTATTTTAAAGAGGGATCATTAATATTTGCATAAGTTAATTTTATTTTTTTTCTCTCTATATTACTCTCAAATAAGGTTATTTACTTTCTATTGTTGTATTTTAAAACATTTAAGTAAAATTGCTTAATTTCATTACATTCATTTTTATTACTTTGTGATATACTCATTCCATTCCTTTTATAAACTTTCCAAAGAAAGCTTTAAGAGTTTATATGAATAAGATTTTTAATCCAAATTAATGAGTCATTGAAAATAATTGATTAAATTAAAACTTGTTTTTCAATTTTCAAAACATTCAATTTTAAAAAAAATGGTTTTTAACAATGAAAATCATCATTCTTAGAAACAAATATAACAAAATTATTTTAACGGTTTTTTCCCTCTTTTCCGAGCATGTTCAATCAAATAATATTAACCGTACAATTTCCTTCTGTTTAGGTATTTTTATTCTTTAATTGCCTGTAATAAGTTTATGGACATTACTTTTCTCACAACTATTAAATCGATATTAATGCATAATAGTAGCTAGTAGCGGTAGTGATGCGCAATATAATGAAGGGAAACTTAAATGAATTGCAATAATGGAAGTTGTGAATTGTTAAAACCTACATGAATTGCGAATTGGAATAATGGAAGCTATGAATCGTTAAAACTTAATGAATTGCAATAATGGAAGGTATGAACTTTTCACTATTAGTTGCATTTATATAAACCTAGAGATGATTTTTATTTTCTTTTTTTCCTTAAGACATTTTGGGGAGTCCGGTTCCGTGAAACTTAAATAGATTAAAAAAAAAATTATTTTATAATTTACCAGTTTTTCTCCCTCTTATACAACAAATAGGAGAAGGGGATTTTAATTTTTAATTTTTTAAATAACCGAATACTGTCTTTGGTCCACGAAATCTTTTCGTGTCCTATGGTGTTGTTTATTGTTGTTTGTTTTCTTTTTCCCCCAATGTTGTTGTTTATTGTTTTCTTTTCCCCCCAATATATTTATATACAGCTTGAGTGCAGTTTAAAAAAAATGATTATTTATATTAATTTATTTAATAAACAAATTAAACTCAAACTCAAATTTTGACTTGATTATTAACTAAGGCAAACTCAAATATAATAATATATTCATGAATAAGCTCATGAATAGAATGTTCAGTATTACTATATACAATATTATATATATGTTTAAAAATATACTTATACAAACTTTGAGATTGAAATGTAGAAGTTTGTTAATGATTTTATATGATATTTTATATTTGTAATATATTGAAAAATAAACCATCTATTTGTAATAGAAGTTCATAAATTTGTAAAAACCAATGTAGCTTAATTGATTTAGGACAACACTTAGATACAGTACTTATGTATTATTTCTGAAGTTCCCTCTTAAGATTTTGCTATTTGAATTTTTTCACATGAGATGAAAGTGTATTTTTTAGTTAATTAGTCATATAACTAAATTTTAAAAGAATAATTTAAGGATTAGTACCTAAGATCCTATACACCTAAGTTTTGTTCATTAATTTATTCTATTCTATACTTCTTTATATTTTCAAGAGAGACATTTATGATTTAAATAATTTACTCAAATTTATTAGTATAAAAGATAATATAATATTAATACTAAAACCACAATAATTTTTACAAATTCTAACTCGCTACCTGATAAATTATATATAATAAAAATATAAACTCACCTAAAGTCTTTTTTGTTTTTTTTTTCTTCCGAATTCATAACTAACGTGTTGTCCGTAAAAATTATGTAAAAGCATTTAAAAAAAAAAATATTATATATATATTTTCTCCCAATGAGCAAAAAAGTCTTCCAATGGAATCAGCAACCGTGACAAGAGAAAAGGCCAAGAATTCAATCGCGTCGGTCGCGTCATTTGTAGCGATGACGGGACGTAGACCTCTATGAAGATTACTGGATAATATCGTAGGTCTGCTAAATGCTAATGCTAATGCACTGGTGCAATCATTAGCTTAGGAATAATTCGTAGTTTCTCTCGGAGCATCAATACGGCTTCATCTTTTCACATTAAACTTCACTGTCAATTTAACGAGGAACCCTATCATAAGAAAAATACATTATTTTTTATATTCCAGAGCTATTTAAAAACTACTCAAAAAAGTAGGCTCAAATCATGTTATAATTTATGAGCGCACACATATAATAATTAAAATTTTATTAACAGGTGTTCTAAGGACACATAATAATATATATATATTTTAAAATTTATCAAAAATTAAAAAAAATTTGACAATTTTTTCAATCCCAATAAAACTTTTCTTTAAAAACGGATTTAACCGAAATAGCAAGTGGTCAACAGAGGTCAAAGCTAAAATAGTGTCACTTTAGAAGTATATGCTTTTTTTTTTATTTTTTTTTTGCTAAGCAGAACATGAGGATTTCGTGCAAGCATTGAATGGCTACACCATGGACCAAACATTGAAATGTACATCTCGGCAGAAAAAATTTGAACAATTGTACGATGGCAGAGTTAATGTAGTTTTAAAAACCAACCAAACAACAGCGTATGCTTCGGTAATCAGACATAAAATTTTGTCTGATTTTAGATAAATGCGATTGAACATATCTTCTTTACAAAAGGAAATTACAAATGATAGAGACCGAATTTCACTCCGAGGGAAGGACAGTTCTTTTGTATATGTTCATATATTAATTTAACTTTAGATTTTAGTATATAAATTGGTCTTTTAAATAATAATAAAAAATAATTTTTTCGCGTTTTGTCTAACTAAAGAAGAAATCCTAATTCCTGAATATGACCATGAAAAACCTCACATTTGACTTTACTTAAAAAAGTTTAAAAAAAAAAAAAAAAAAGACTTTTCCTCAAATTTGGGAAAAAAATGCTTTATTTACAAATTAAAATTAGTAATTTTAAGAACACACCCTTTGTCCCATCCCTTTTTCACAAATATTTTACATTTCATAAATTATCTTACATAGGAGAATGTAATTGTTGTCTTAATTTCATACTTGTTACTGATCAAAGGAATAGATTCGATGCGTTTAGGCTTTTGGTCATGTCGTGGATGGGATGAGATGAGATTGTCGATACTATATAGTTCCAAAACCCACGGTAAATTTATACAAGTAGAGGGAATGTTAAGGGTTGTCACATTTGGACCAAGCCGGACGGTTTGACCTGATTACTTGTGACTCGGGCCTCAACCTAGTTCTTTAACAAGTGAGAAAGGGAATGTTAAGGGTTGTCAAATTCGAATTAGACTGGATGGTCTGACTCGGTTACCTGTGACCCGAGCCTCAACCTGATTCTTTAGCAAGTGAAAACAGATCTTGAAATAAATCGGAAAAAACACACTAACCATTGAACTAGTTGGCTTCCTTGCGTCCTTCTTGAAATTTATATTTTATTTATTTTAATTTTACAAGATTAATAGTTTTGGATTTAATTTTATCACTATTTACTTAATAGTATTTTTTTTTTTAAGAATTATTCTTTCACATCAATAAATATGATGTGGGGACCCGATGACCGAAGATGGGAAGCACCGTCGTAGCTTTCAGTTGTTTCTCTGGAAGGAGCATCCATGGCTCAAGGAGTGAGGTGGTCCAAGGATAGAATGAGAAGTGACAGAGCGCTCATGAGGGATATAATGGGTGTCTCAGGGGTTGAATGAGATCTTTGTATGATGTTTCTTGCAAAGTACCACCTGTTCCTTTGCATTGAATGATTGACAGCAGCTTTATCAGCTGTATTAATAAGGAAATGACCTAAACAATGGATCCACAACTCAGCAGTCCCTTCCACCACATTCACCAGGAGGGAGTCTAATAGGATAAGTGTCCTAAGGAGATTTGAGAGAATTAAAGATGGAGGACTAGGATACAAGATGCTATGGAGTATATAAAGGAAAGCGATTCTTAGATAAAGGGGATCCAACAAGAATTAAGAGGAAAAAAGGTAATAGAGAGAATAGTAGCTGAGAGAGAGTGAACAATATTTGTAACAACGAAAAACTTTGTCATCTGGCAAGCTTATAAAGCTCCATTTATATATAAAAACCTTAAGCTTTTGGTCTTTCTTTTTCCTATCTGTGTCCTCAGGCAAAGCCCACACTTGTTCATCACACTCTCTATATAAATATCTATAGTTTTGGGTCAGGTTTAAGGAAATCCAACATCACTATTTTTGGTGGGCTTGGGCTGCCTAATCTTGTGTTCTTACATATGAATATGGAGATTGTAAATTTATGTTAAAAATGATTTTATTTTAAATTAAAATGCATTTTTTATTTGAAAGATTAATAAATACAATTTTTTAAAGCTTTTTTATATTTATTGTTTTCTGTTCACTTTATAAAAATAATGAAAATACATTTGAAAGTTTTTTTGATTGCTTAATATTTTTTTAAGGGTAAATTTTCATATTTTTACACATTTAATACATTTATTCATATTTTAATTAATTTTAAATTAATTTTAATGTCATCACAGTTCGACTTCAATTAGACCTTAATCCGACCTTAAAAACTTTGAACTTTTCTGGTTCTTTGAATGGTTCGAGTATGAAAACCATATTATTTCTTCCCTGTCTAAAAGTCTAAACCAAGGAAGTCAATACCGTACCGGAGGCTGTACCGGTTTGGCCACCGGTACGATATATTTCGGATACCGGTCAATACCGGTGTACCGTTTCGGGTTTACCGCTATTTTATATATATATATATATATACACACACACACACACACCAAAATCTTTAGAACCATGTTTATAAACATATAATATTTCACTTATATTATAGTAAATATAAAAGTTTATCATAAAACATTACCTCAATTCAGAACAAATTATTCATAGTTTTAGACTTTAGTATCAATTAAAAGAAAAAAAAAACACAATATAAAAAATAAAAAGCTTAGTTGTTCATTGCATACTAAAAAAACAAATAATACTAATAAGGTAATGTAAATAAGTTACCATTATGCCTTTACAAAAATTCAAAAATTACAAAACTTAAAAAAAAAAAAAAAAAAAAGCTTTTTTCTGTACCGGCCGGTACGCCCGGTACCGGCCGGTATTGCCCGAAATTGGCCGGTATGGCCGGTACGCGGCCGGTACGGCCGGTATTTTTTCCGGTACAATATAGAAGTGTACCGGTACCGGTGCACTGGCCGGTACGGTATGTACCGGCCGGTACGGCCGGTACCGGTACGGTATCGACCACCTTGGTCTAAACTGATTTGTAAGTAAATTGTCCAAGCTTTTTTTGAAGCCAGCGTATTGTTAAACTATATGTCCATTTTACATGGCGATGGAGAGAATTGTTCAGATTTCCAAAATTTTTAGTTGTGGAGATCGCACACCTGAAGATTAGATTTGATATTATACGTAACCATTAAATACAATGTTTTCTTTCTAAAATGTCTAAATGAGGTGGGTTTCACACTTGCGAAATAACTCCCACAACATTTTACAAAAAATAATAAATTATTAGATTGGATTAAACAACACATTATTAAATCTAAAATATATATTTTTTTTCTTATCAAAAAAAAAAAAAAAGTATCAAACTTCTCTCTCTCTCTCTCTCTCTTGTGTTTGACAACTAATCAAATTAGGAATAAAAAAAATCTAATTGACAAGTGTTAAGGGCCAATTTTTTGCATAGATTGACTCGTAGACATGGCCAATTAAAACAGTCTAGACGCATGAATGGTACATAATATTTCCATAATACGCATGAGCAATACAAAATATTTCTATAATGTGACCTGTACTAGTATGATATTGACTTCCTTAGCTATCATTGCATAGTACGTTTGAAAATGTCGGTAATTTGTATTACTTTGAGAATGTCCAAATGCATCCAACCAATATAGCAGATGGTGCCACTAATTTTCTTGAGGAGTTCCAGACTCTAGTAGATGGTTCGAGAGTTTCTTAGAAATACTTGTTCTGTGCATGAGACTTCTGGCCATTTTTCTTTTTGTGAATCTTGGTTTGAGTTGTAGTCTTGTTGGATACATGACACAAATGACAAATCTAGATGATTTTTGTATGCGGTCTCTTTTCTAGCCAAAAAAGACCATTTTTTTTTGTGTGTGGAGAAGGTAGCTAATAAAAAAGACTAGATCCATCGCTTTTGGTGTGATTTTGGTGACATAGGGTTGTATGCACTGGTTTAATTGTATAATAAGATTTATATCGTTTTTGTAATTTTTTTATAAAAAAATGTAACAGTCACTGTACAATTTATAATGAATCATGTCAATAGTGATAAAAAAAATTTGCAGCAAGTTCAAGTTATATGGTTTAACGGGTAAAATTTTGACATGATAACAAAGAACATAATCATAGAACTTATTTCATAAATTTGAAATAGGTGTGGCGCCAAGGGTCACCCTGAATTTTTATTTTTCTTTAATATGCCTTAAAAAATTTGAGTTTTAAATTAATATGGGTCTTTGGCCACCCTAGAGAAAAAACTTGACCACTCTAAAAAAGAACTTGGATACCCTTAAGAACATTTAAGTCCATTAAACATAAAATTCAACCTCTAAAATTTTGGTCCATTGAATGTTTAACCAAAAAATTACGGGAAATATTATGTTCACAATATTTTCGTAATAAATCATAAGTAGCAAATTGTTATTGGTAAAAAAGAAAATAATTTCAATAGTAAGTTCATTAGAACTAGTAAAAATTTACCACCTAAGGTTCGTTGTGAAAGTATTGCAAAAATATTAGACTTCTCAAAAATTGTCCAAATGAACAAATTAGCCTAAAAACCCAAATCAAACGTTTAATTGTGATTTTTTAAATTGTGTTTTCAAATGACATATTTTAAAATTGCTATATTTTTTTATAAAAAAATGCACACTTTTTAAATATCTAGTTTGTTAGAGTGCTTGTTTTAGTCTTTAGCTGAATTTATTGGATTTATGTAATATATTTTTTCAAAAAGATAATATATTTTGTTTATATTTTTACTCATTTTGGTAATATGTTGGTAATTGAACGAGAGATCAGGAACTTAATAATTGCTTAGTTGTGTACATTAAAAAAAAATGTAGTAGATAATATTGATAGTTAAATTATCATATCACACCATGATTTCAAAATATGAAATTTTGTGGAATAAAATTTTAAAGTTTGATGTATTTATGCTTGTTTTTATTTTGTGATGTTAATATATTTAAGTTTTATTTTTATTAAGATTTTTTTAATGATCACTTTAAAAAAAATTAATTGCCACTGGAAATACTATTTTATTTATTTAAAAAAATTGTAAAGAAAAAAAATAATCGGCCCTTAAACTTATTGATTGTTTGGTTAATTATGCACAAGAGACAGAGAGTATAGACAAAATTTATTCATCCATGCTACGAAGGTCACAGGAAGTTGCACTGTTGCAGAGGAAGACAATTTACGTACATTTTTTTTGCAGACGCACGCTAAATAGTTAGAATGGACTGAGAGACAGAGAAGACTGAAGAACAAGAAAGAATGAGACGTTCTGAAAATGCTATGCCAAAGAAAATTGGCAAATAGCAAAAGATCTTGTTCTTGTGCATGGTTAACCAGAAGGTCAAAGAAGAGCAGTTAAAACAGTCACATAGCTCCAAAATTTTCCCTTTTTCCACAATTTCTTGATGATTACGAATCTCCAGTGAACTCCACGGGTTTCAATACCATCTCTACAGACTACAAGACAATTCATTTATTTTAACCAAAAAAATGGGTTTGTTTTTTCAGGCTACAAAACCCCACGCCCAGACACACGATCTTGTTTGGTCTGGTAGTGTTCTTTACTGTGATATTTGTATCGTTTTCGCTACCGCTAGAATTGTAAAATGTAAAAAATTAAATTATTTAAAATTTAAAATTAATCATTTAAATATATTTTAATGTTAAAAAAAGTATATACGCACACAAAATGAATTAATTATAACTCAATAAATTATATATATATATCAAGTATTATAGTTACAAGTTTGTCCACAATTTCAGTTTGTTTCGTTTAATAATAGAGTCTAAATTTGAAAGTTTATAGTTACAAGTTTCCACAGTTTCAGTTTGTTTTGTTTAATAATAGAGTCTAAACTTAAAAGTCTATGCTTAACTTGTTTGCTAAATAAGGAAAAACAAACATTTTTCCAAACCAAATTCAAGTTGTTTTGGGTTTATTGTCAACCCAAGCTACAGCAGAATCTCCCCATGCGTTAACATTTTAACAAGGGACAATCACTTTATTTTTTCTTCAAATTACAATTAAACTATTAATTGTATCAATATTATTATTACCCAAGTTTAGTTTTAAAATTTTATGTGATTTTCATGAAATTATTTTCCCAAGTACTTAGATCTGTAGTTAATTTTGATCACTACTCATATATTTTTTTGCTGAATGATCTCTACTCATATAAAACCAAGGAACTTGAAAGAGACACGATGGATGTGATTTCCATAGTTAATTTTAATGGCAAGGTTTTTTTTTTTTTGGAGAGAAAATAGCAAGAAAATGCAAAAATAATATTGAACTATTTTATTAATTAAATTGGTATATAATCAAGAGCTTAACTCTGTGGTATTACCAGATTTTTCCAAATATGAGAACCTAAAGTCAAATCCTTCTCCCACTTATATATGGCAAGGAGAATATATATATATATATATATATATATATATATATATATATATATATATATAGAAAAATGATATGTTCACAACATTTTTACAACAAATTCTAAGTGGCAGAATGTTACTGGTTGTTATTGTTGGGGCAAAAAAGTAATCTTAGTGTTAGGTTCAAATTTGAACCAATAACAACTAATCACCTATGATTTGTTGTAAAAATGTTGTAAAAATGTTGTGGACGTAGTACCTCTCATATATATATATATAATCAATAATTTATGACGAAGTTAATTGATATATAGATGAATATGAAAATTAAACTCTAACACAAAGATTAAGCAAAAAGAAAATTGATATAATCAATCATTTATGATGAAATTAATTAATAATTTAACATAAAAAGAGCCCCTACATACTTTTCATTTATGGAAAATATGGAAGAAAAGAATAACCTTGTAAATAGGCTCGTAATGTTTGTAAGTTCATGAGAAATACACAATGCATAAGTTGAGTTAGTACATGTGATAATTTGCCCTAATCCATAAAAATCATTTATGTTTTAAAAAATTAGTTATTTTTGTATTAGAAAATAACTTATATGGGTTATGATCTTAATCACATGTGCATGGACTAAGTGCCAAATGTGCTGCTAAAGCACCAAATGTGTGTTCTAAAAAGTAATAACCATATGTTTACTATGTATTCTCTCAATTATTTTATTTGTCGATGTTTATGTTACTTTATAACCCACAAAATGCTTTGTAAACATTCAATGCCGGTAAGCCTTAAAACACAAAAACACTTTTCCATATCATGATTTAGAATACAAATTTTTAACACTAGCATTGTCGACAATAGGGATTCACTTATGGTTGCTGCTACCATTAACACTTATTAATGTGAATCCTTGACCTTGACCACCTATGTGTGCTTCGCATTTGTTTCAAGAGAGAGATAAAAGATGAGCTACTCCATGTCTTTGAATGTGCATCGCATTGTTGGTGGGAGAACAAATGGGTGCTTGTACTTGTACCGACTCAATCTGAGTGCACTTTAATCATTTACATATAGACCATAGTGCTTATTTCTAGTGTACGATTAAAATTTATATTAGAGGTTGGTGATCGAAATTTAAAGAGAATACAGGACACTGCTAACCTTGGTACAATTATCAAAGTTATCAAAAAAATAAAAAAATTATGCTGACGTGCTGGCATAGTCAGGCGCTGGTCACAATGCACTCTTTTGTTGTAACTTGTAAGCTAATTTCTCGTTTTTTATATGGCTTTATTAGTCTATTTATACATTCAGTACTAATTAAGTGATATGATTCCTTTCAAAAAAATTAAGTGATATGATTTCATCAAAAAAAGAAAAAAGAAAAAGTGATATGATATCCCACTAGATTATAATGCTGTGTCTGATTTGGTTAAATGAGATTTTTGTTCTGTTGGTGGCTTTAATTTTGGTTCTTAGAGGTCTTTCTCATCAATCAAAAGGGGAAATATTTGTTATACACACCTTATTGCACATATATTTATACACATGCAAAAATTACATTAAAAACGTTACTTGAAGTCACAATTTGTACTTTAAATTAGTGAATTTAAGTAATGTTTTTAGTGATTTTTTTGCTTGTATGTAAAGACGTGTGCAGCAAATAGTCTATAATAAACAGTAAACACTGCTTATCAAAAAGTGTGTACTGCTGCCTGCTCTGGGAAAGGATAAGCATAGGTGTTAATTTCTGTATTGTTATTCTATTGCAATATATTCTACTGAGGAAAAAAAATATATCTCACCAAATATGGCCACTTATATGTCATTTGGTTGGAGAATATTTCTTTCAGATGCAATATTCTTAAGGGTATAATATTTAAAAATTTGAGAAAAATATATTGTATATAAAGAATACTATTACCAAAATTTCAAAAAGTTTAAAGTACCTTTATGATTATACTTCAATTACTAAAGGTTTGAAATAATTGAAGGCAAATATTATATAAAAAGAATTTGGTTTTATGAAGGTACATTTTCTTCTGTTTTATTAACTGAGTTATTGTCAATTTTGTGATATTGATGAAAATTATATTATATTTTATTATAAATACAAATTCTAATTAATCAATGCAGCACACAGCAATATCGTTAGTTGTATTTGAATTCAATTGTCTCTACTTCGGATGCCATAGAAACTAACAAAAGTGGCCATTGTGGATTTCAGTTAATTAGTCTAATCAGCAAAATTTCTTATAGATGAATAAGAGGTTTGAAGGTCAAATCTCTTTTACATAAAAAATGGATTGGTATCTTGACTTGATGATAAACAACAATTATCATATAGCAGATATCATGGGTTGGGATTCCATTAATATTATCTAAAAACACAAAAACAAAAGTGGTCACTCAACATAGTCCCGAATGACATGTGATGTTGAGATTAAAGGTCCGAACAAACTTATTATAAAGATGAAATTCTGGGAAAAATAAGTGGTACCCACAAAAGATTGTGTTACGCCTTGCCGAGATATGGGTGAAAAAAATGATTGATCTAAAGACTGGTGCTTAACATTTTTCCAACTTGGCTGCTAGAACATATTATGCAAGTTGGATTTTTGTACACGCTTTAATTTGCATGTTAAAAAGTGTTTAAGTTATTATATAAGTAATAGCCTAATACCACGTACATAAAGTTATTGATGGAAGACCACCAACTCTTCCACTAAATTTTGTGTATCTTAAAAGCAAACATTAATAATTTTGAAGGATTCATTGATTCAAGTCCAAGTCTTTGTTTTCACATAACTTTACTACTGTATTGCGTGAGAGGTAGACAGATATTCAGTATAATTATTTCTGAAAGCAATTCAAAAATGTACGTTGATACAGTTTGACCTAGTCAGAACTCAGATTTAAAGCATAATTGTGCGTGGAGCCAAGTTTTACAAATCATGTACAATAATAATGTGTAACCTTCCATGTAAGTGGTAATTGATTTCACTGTCGGAAATATTTATTTATAATTATTAGTGTTTGGCATGTACGAAATTCGAATCATTAAACTCATTAAAAGTAAAAAAAAACCATAGGCAGGCATGCTCGATGGAGCATTTTAATTTGACTGTGCATCTTTGGTATTGTTTCGTTAATATTTCACCTAACAAATGTTATAATAAGCACCTACCACAATTTAATTCTGAACTCTAACTCGATTCAATTGCATTTATAACTTCGAATTCATTGTTGTTTAAATTGCAATCATGTCACAACTTTATTTATTTATACTCAATCAAACATAGATCAATAAATAATTAAACTCGCCTTGGGCATGAAAAATTAGGTTCATTAAGTGCACCGGCAATTAACTAGCAATGGTACGTCTCACCTTAACTCTTTGTTTGTTTGTTTTCAAAGATATAATTTTCGGGGTTCAAAGGTGATAATAATGACTTAATAATATTAATAATAATAATCATAGTATCATTCTCCTCCTCATCATTTATCCTATCTCTTACAATTTGTTTAAGATTTACGTACAAATATAGAAGCTTTTACACCTTTCTGGCTAGAAATTGTTAATAAAATAATAATGCACCTTAAATTGTGATTTGTAGGACACGACGCCATGACCCAGCTCATACATATATACATGTGCCACACTATCTGAATAGTCCTCAGTCCTCACTGACCTTTGCATCATGCACGATGAATAATGTCCACATTGGACCTTGTAGTATTCAAGCATGGTGTAGATAACAGTAATCAAACGGTCCATTCTAGTTTATGTTTTCCAATTTGAGAATTGATGAGATGGTATTCACTATGCAGTATGCACGCATGATCATGATTGATGACCCACCAAAGGTTTTTCACTTTCACCCATACATGATACAGAGTACTCTTCCACCTAGCAGTACACATGGCAACATGCGGATTCTTTCTTTCCGAAGTGAAATTACATAAAGTGACATATAATTTACAATCATAAAAGCAAATCAAATTCTTTTTCCAAAAATGGGCCAAATTTTGCATTATCATAAATGGGTCAAATTCTTTTTTCAAAAAGCTATAAATTTTTTTCAATTTCCAATAAATATGTTTTCAAAAATGGTATACTATTATGTGCCCTTAGGACACACGTTAGTAAAATCTTTATCAATATACTCGAAAATTCATTCCGGGTCCCATTTACATATTTTTCTAGCTTTTGATAAAAAAAAGAAGGATTTGTGAGTGTGTTCACACTTCATTATCTTGACCCATTTAGTTGATGTTTGGTACATGATTTTAAACAACAATTTTAAGTTTTTTAAACAATATTATACGTATTTTCACACACTTTTTCACCTACACGTATTTCCAAAAAAACATTTTAAACTTAAAAACTGTTGTTTAAACACATGTACCAAACAACCCTAATCACTGAAATGCATGGCTTGCAAGGGCAGAATCCATGTTATCCTTACCTTGAAAAAAAAAATTTACATATAATATTTTGAATTTGATTTTACCATAAATTAAAAATAAACACCTAAAATGTAGTTAGAAAGAACAATAAGGATAAACACAATTACAAAATAAGTTGAGCAACAATAAGAATTCTTAGTGCAAAATTTTGTATTTATTTTAGTACAAAGCCTTTTTTTTTAATTATTTATTTTACTCGTAGCTACTTTTCAAAAACTTCACATTAAATTATCTATTTACGCTATTTTTTTTTAAGTATTATTTCTTTATCACTTTTATGCTACTCTCCAAATCACATCTCTCTCTCTCTCTCTATATATATGAGTAAATAAAGTATTAAAAAACAAATTTGCATAAACTAGTGTGAATGATTTTTATTGTTGGTTATGCAAAATTTGGCCCATTTTATATAGACTAATATGAATGTTTTTAATGAACATTTTAGAAAAAATTTCTAAAGCCGTCACTATTAGCTTGGAATCACTTGAGTACTAAATGAAGCGTGTGATTACTCGAACTCACAACCTTAAGACTCCTAAGATGATAAACCGCGAGTGATTCCTGCCATCAAACACCTCCTCAGGTGGCCCCACTTACATGTTGCCAATTCTAAGTGAGACCCTGTGCATGTAGTATTCTACACGTGCTGGGGAATACCACTCTTTTAATCTTTACCGGGGTGAAACAGAAAATGTTAGGTGGGACCATTGAAGCTCATGGTTACGTAGCTCGCGTGAAAAGAGGACGGTCGAGTGATCAAATTGGCATGGCATATTTAAGCACACGATCTTGCATGCCGCAAAATGTGGTTGATTTTGAAAACCTTTAACAACTATGATAACCTATACATTCATGCATGCATAAGCTTTGCGGCCAAATCTGTTTGCCTATAGAGTTAGTGTGGATGATGCTACTTGTAACTTTTCACTTTGGTGTTGGGAGTTATATATATAGTAGTAGCCTTTTTGTTTAGTAGAAACATAGGGTATGATTTGTACCGGGGAACAATGGATACATTATTATTATTGTTTTTTTTTTTTTTATAGTTTGGAAACAATAGCTAGCTAGGTACATTATCATCAATAAGAAATTCAGCGAATCCTTTTTCTGACCTGCATGGAAAGGAAACTAATGAGAATTTTCTTGTATTATGGTTCATTGGTTAGTTTGGAAAGTTAGACACCAATTGATGTCATTGTCGAAAGACCTTAATCTTTATTTTTGGAGTACTACTTAAGCTTACTTTATCAATATATAGTTACGGTTTTTAGTGCATGTAGATTCGAACCCTAGATCTTTTATTTGATGATAAAACATTTTATCAGTTATGCTAATTGAAACCCATGACTATTGTTCAATTAGTGGCACATGTCTTTTGTATTATACAGGAGGGAGGTTGAATTAATATATTTTTTTTGTAAAGGTGAATTAACTCTTAGTTTTGTTGACGTGGTATTTTAAAATTCAAATCAATAAAAACAAGTTACCTAATATGAAAACTAACTTTTTTACATGGCCTTTTGAGTTTATACCATTTTAGGTGAGTTGTATAATTTTTAGGATACAATTTCTGTACATTCATGATATGTAATACATTAAGTTCTTTAATTAAATTCAAACGTATAACTGTGTTCATAAAAAAAAAAAGTATAATTGTATTGACCAAGAAAACATAAACATTTTTTTTATTTTTTATTATGTGTGAAAGATTATCAACTTTAACATAGCTACGTGTTTGATTTTAATTATAGAATTTAATATATTACACATAATACCTAGGATATGGTACCTAAATTTTATCATAATATTTTATTACCGTAAAATATCACCTCCATTGTATCATGAGAGTATCTAATGATTAATCGTTAAGATACATGTGCAATTTGAGAGAAGACTTCCCAACGGGTAGCATATGGTTGTCATATAGACTAAAGTGACTAAGAAAAGAAAAAGACTCATACGTGATACGTACCATAAAAAGTCTAAACTCTAAACTCTAGAAGACGAGAATCAATTATTTAATTAATTTATCTGATCCAAATTACATGAGTAAAAAATTAATTGACACGTTTTCAAATGCTTTCAAATCTTAGTTCCTACCCTATAAAAGCAAATAAAAAAGGTGAAATTAAAGCTTATACTAGCTAGCATGCTCGTTCATTTGGCTGAAAAATCTCCCCCTCATTGTGCCTACCATAGTTAGGTACCATATCCTAGGTACAGTACCATGTTGTACTATAGTGTCTAACTGTCTATGTACGTATTTTTTCTTCTAAGAAAAACTCGTATTTATTTTATAACAACAAAAAATACCCGAAAAATACATTTTTCCTATAAATGTATAAAATATGTATTAAAGCTTTCCATATTATATTTGTGAAAAAATATATCAACTTCACTGAAGTTCAATGCTCTTATCCACGTTATAATTTTCTATTTCGCTAAGGTTTGGCCTTATATACAGCAATAAAATTATTAAATATATATATATTTTATATAATTTAAGTGGGAGTGGGATTCAAACCTTGGACATCTTGATTGAAAATAACAGCTAATGTTAAGGGTGTTTGGAGTGCAGTTTTGGGTTATTTTTAGCATCATACTTTGTAGTGCAGTTTGGTAAAAACCATAACTATATTGCACCTTAGTTCTAGCCGTCACATATGCGGTGCACTGCGATATAAAAAGTGCGGTTTGATGGTTTTTGGGCTAGTGTAATTTTCAAAATTTTGATTTGGATTAGCACACGTTTGAATCTAATTTTTCTTTTATTTTGGCCCAAATTTTAAAATATTCTAGTTTTTTTTAATATATATTTATTTTGGGTTGGTTTTTCCTAATTAACAGAGCTGGTTTGGGCTAGCCTAAGCTTTTTTTTTTTTTTTTTCTCTCTCTTAAAAAAAATGGTGCTTAACAATGACACATGACCGTAATGACACAGAGTCACAAGACAATGCAGTCATTAACTCAATAGCTTATTCCAAGGGTCATGCTCCTACCAAAAACCGTTTAATTACTGAAAACAATTTCAAAGTATATGAAGCAAAATCATCAAAAAAGTCGGGATTATTTCAAAATGTGAATCGAAGGTGCATCTATTATAGTGTGATCAATCATTATTTATATACTGACATAAATATATATGTGAAAGAAAATAAAATCATTTCAAATTATAAAATATTAGATAATGAATACTTTTTTTTGTCTTTTTTTCTTTGTTGCTAATTACGTGAATGGAGGTATATTAAACATCATCCTTTCATTAGGCATTATATATTTTACTTCAAAACAAAACAAAGAAAAAAAAAACATCATCCTACTAGATTAATTATCAACAGATGTTTATAAAATAAAATCATTATATATTAACAGATGTTTATAACAATAGATGTTTATAATCTGTTGATTATAAAATAAAATCATTATATATATATATATAAACATTTTTTTTTCTTTTCAATTTTTGATAAACAGATGATCAACATATTGATAACTAGATTATCAACAGATTTCAGCAGATGATTATCAACAGATGTTTATCAACATCTGTATTGTTAAACATCTGTTTAACAATATTAACAGATGTTTATATATATCAACAGATGTTTATATATATTAACAGATGTTTATATATATTAACAGATGTTTAACAATTCATCCTACATATAGTTATAAAATTTTATAACTATTTTATAAACATAGTTAATCAATATATATTAAATGCTTAATCTGTTGATTTTTTATTTATAAAATCTTATGAAATTATATTAAAATAGCATAAGTATGATAATAGATTGAAATATATTAAAAGAAATAACCAACTATATGTAGCTTTTCTTTTAATCCTGAATTTTTATTCAAATTCATAATATAATATTTACCTTTTTTTTTTCTTTTCATTTCCGTTTTACAATTTTTTTTTAATCATAATCAGAATGAAATCCATATATATTTCGTATTCATATATATATATATATATATATATATATATATATTATATTTTCCTTCCGGGATATTACCATGGTACATATTGATGATAGAAAACAATATTGCGAAAATATACAAAAGGAATTTCCTTGTATTGCATTTCGAAGAGATAATGGATAATGACGGAGTAAAACAAAATGTCGTTTTCAGTTTTTCACTAGTTGATGCTAAAATTGATTTTTTTAATAAAAATATTCCTTGAGAAAGACAAACATAGATTAAATTTTATCTTTCAAATGTACAGGTATAAGCAGGGAAAGTGGGGACTAGGGATATATATATATACTTGGGCATAAAAATTAATTTGGCCTCAACTTGCACGGCCGAGCTTGTCACATTGCGCAGATTTTTCTCCCACTTTTCTGCAATAATAATTTTTTTGTCACTACCACTTAATTTCTACACAAACAAGCACCACTAATGTCTTTAAAACTATCTTAAAATTATTCTATGTTCTAAATTTTAGAAGTTAAAGTTCTGGGGAGTTTTGGTTATGTACTACTAAAAAAATTCTTGAAGTTGATTCATTACTATTACTATTATTATTATTGTTGTTGTTGTTGTTTAAAGGTGAGGCTTTTTTTTGTAGATTCCCTAATACTCGAGTTTTGTCCTCTTTATTTTTATTAAAAAAAATTGTTAATTGAATGGACACAGCAATGGTTCATGTCATGACGTGAGCAAGTATTGGTCATATGACCTATATATATCATACAAAATTATAATTAGCTAAAACTTCTTATAATTGTTTATAAGTCTAATTCGACCTAATATGTGTTCGATGTGAAAATCAATACATACCTACGCAACAAATACAGACAATATATATATGAATTATAGATACATTTTTCATTGACTAATTGGTTTATACACTTCAAATATCAAATAATAACTTCAGAAAATGTTCCTGGGTGTATATAACTAAACAATAAAAAAGGGTAGCGAAAAAATAATACTATTATTCAGACACCTAGACACATGCATGGTTGAGTAATTTTTTTCAAGACGCTTAAATTGTCAATAAATAGGGTGAGCGGCAATTTTTATTTTTTAGGAGAAGGTGTCTCTCTTATCTACTTAAAACTCTTACTCTCTCACCCTTCTTTTTTTAAAATTATTTTAATATGATGTATTGTAACAAAGAGTATATATGTAGGATGTATTGTTAAAATAGTAATGTAAAATAAATAAAATAGCTTTTTAGTGATGAAAAATCTTTTTATTTTTGCATTAAGAAGTGTATGTATTGCATTTGAAAACTTGGAATGAAACTCTTGGGTTCAACGACTATCACCATTTGAGAAACAAGTAAAACAAATAATTATATCCAAAATAATTAATTTTGGTGATGGTTAATTCTTATGCCAAAAGGAATTTAAAGAACAACAAGAACGAAAATATAAAGAATGTCAGTTTGTAATCATGCATTTACTTTAATTAGCATGTTACATTGCAATGCAAAATGTTAGAATATTCAGTAGTTGAACATATATAATTTTCCCAGAAGGCATTGAGGATTAGAGGACTCCTTTCGTTTTCTAATTTTAGCTTTTCGTCTAAATTACAATAGATTAACACAAAGGGCATGCTAACTTAGCAGCTTCTTTTTGTATTTTAATAGTTGCAAGTTGTGGTCCAACCAAAAAAGACCAAAACTAAGCACATACCGAGACAATGATGATCTATTTCTGGTCCAAAAGATCAACCCAGTGGTCCAACCAACGAAGACACCAACTTAGCACCTTCTTATTTCCATATGATTTATCTTTCTCAAATTAAACATTCAAAGAAAACACTTGGTTCAAGAACTTTTTCTTACTCTATAGCGGCCCCTAATTCTTTAACTATTCTGTGGAACCCGGGGTTGAAGATTTGTGGGGGCCAAAATCAAAGCCTTTTACAAACTTTGAGGCAGTGATATGGGCCTATTTCATTAAAATAAGGTTGATAAAGTTGAAAAGGCTAGTAGAGGTAATGGTGGATCCAACCCATTCGAGTCTGTTCATAACCGATAATCATAATTGTCCTAGTATGCTTCAATGCTACCTTTCTTTCTCTCCCTTGCCACCATCTCCACTTTCTTAAAAATTTTTAATTTTGAAAAAAAAAAAACTTTTCAACTGTTGTGGCAAAATTTTCCCCATCTTGAGCGTTACTTTCTCTTCTTTTTTCACAAGATCCCTCCTCTCTTTCCCTCTATTGTGAATGATTAGTGGTAGTAGACTTGGAAAGATCCCAAAAGATACTTGTTCCTCAAATATTAAAGTTTAGCATAAGGATGTGTTTGAATCTTTTTTAAATATGAATTAATTCGAAAAAGAAATCGAGTTGATTATCTTTGTTCAAAACATGATCATACGAGATTCGGGTTATAGCCTATCAGTAATATCATCTTTTATAATATTCATATTTGTGATTTGAAGCTCACTTACCAATTTCTCTCCTCTTTTCTATCTATAAAAAAAGAAATTCTTATATATATATATATATATATATATATATATATATAAACTTATTCGGAGGGCTGGCTTTATTAACGAGGAGGCCAAAAAACAAAAGAAGAAATTTTCCTACTTCTCAACTCACATTTGGCAATAATCATGCTTAATATGAAACCTACACCAAACGCGACCAGCTTGAAACTCTTTAATTATGAGGCATGTATTGCACAAGCAAGAGCTTATAAGCTGTCCAAGCACAATTAAAGAACATATATATAAAGGGAATTCGACTTTTCAACAAAGCGAGTGATGATGTAACTACTGCAATCCCATTATGATTGTTATGTGAGCCATTGGATCAGATCAACTATAGTTGAAATTCGTTATTTTGCTCAGCTCACGTTGGGTTTAACGTTTTCTTTTTTCTCATCCAATCTAATCTACAAATTTTATTTTGTCCTTTAGCAATCATTAGGAGATCAAGCCTCCATGAGATGATCATAATTCTCTATGCAATGAACATCTCTACTCATAAAAACAAATGAATGGAGTTAACTATTTTATTTTGGGAAATTTACCTGAATAAAATTTATTATAAATCCTGTAAAAATTCCTATAGCACATCATTTATTTACACCCTCCATTAAAATCTTGACATGAGTGATAGAATAGATAGTTTCATATAACAATCCAATCATAATAATCTCTCTTTTATTTTTATTTTTTGTAATCTTAGATGCGATAGAATTTAATTGTATGATATATACTCTATGATAATTGATCTTTGAATACGTTTGGATTCAGCGTTTTTCAGCTGCGTCCACGTTTTTTTTTTTTTTTCAACGCGTGTTTGTTACTGTTCATTGGCCATGAACAGTGATTTTAGGCCAATGAACAGTAACTTCTGGAATGAACAGTGTTTTTTACCCATTTAAAAATTATTTTGCTACAGTGTTTTCAGTTTTCAGTTTTCAGCAATAAGTTCTATCCAAACGGACTCTTTATCTTCAGGTTTAGATATCAATTGGTTTTTACTTTTTAGTGTACTAGGCTAGGTTCAAACCATAAATCTCTTATTTGACAACAAATGATTTTACTAATTGAGCTAACTAGAACTCATTAATAATGTCTATTAATAATTATTATAATTATCATATTTTATATATAGATAATATAAATATAGAGAGCAAAGATATATTATGTTGAACTTTCATGTGCATTTATATGCGGCATGATTGAATGCTAATTGGGGAAGTAGACGTGACATTCACATGTTCATCACTTTGGTTGGAGACTAATGAAAGTATGACTCCATATTATTTCAGCTAATGCCATCAAACATGATGAACTTCCATGCGCTATGAAATATATATGTTTGTCTCAAGAATAAACCTTTGAATATTAATCCACAAGAATAACTCTAAAATCTATTAGAATAGAAGAAGATAAAATCTCTCTCAAATTTTATGAATAAAAACTCAGAATGCCCATTTTTTCAAACCCGCTAATTTATAATAAAGATGTCTTAGAGTGGTTAAGAAATTCTGATTTGTGTAAGTATAAAATTAGACTAGAAAATAAGGAAAATCCCAAAAAAAGGAAAAAAAAATGAAAATATTGCATAACTAAATACTACAGACTCTAAGAAACATCGCATGAGAATTTACTTTGACTTTTAAATTGAACATTACAATAGAAGAAAAATAAATTGCAAATTTATTAAAACAAGAGAATGACGACCACAACTTCGATCACTAGAGTGGCAACTTGAATCCCTAGTAGAAGAAGAAGAGAGGCCAAAATGGGCTTTTGCTCTTTTATTTATATATATTTTTAAATATCTAGCAAAATGCCCCATGTCTGAAACTAATTAGGAAAATGCTCTAAAAATTGAGTTTTAATTTAAAAATCAATTTTTGGATAATTGAGTTATAGCGAACTGAAAATTAAAATTTTTTTTCCTGGAACTAGAGTTCCTTGAAAAAATTCAAATGGAAGTCGAGTTCCATAAACTCTAGTACTTTACATGGAATTCAAGTTCTAGGATTTTTTTTTTCTAAGTCCACTGTTGCTATAACTCGATGTTCTAAAAATCAAGTTTTACATTTGAAACTCGATTTTTAGAAAATTGAGTTTCAAAATAGGGGTCATTTCCTTAATTAGTTTCAAACATGAAGAATTTTGTTGGAAAGTTTGTGAGAAATGGGTAAAAGCCCATTTTGGCCGAAGAAGAGGGCCATGTTGAGAAATATTTGCATGAGGTCATTGAGGTGTGGTCTCAGAGTTTATTGTGATAGGAACAAATGAGATGCCACCTAAGTGAAGGAACTTGTCGCTAAGGGGAAGACTATGTAGTTTAAGGAAAGAAATAGGACACGAATGAGTAGTCAAGGTGTTGAACAAATCACGGAAGTTAAATTTGAGGCCTTTAAAAAACAAATACATTAAAATATTCGCATCAGCTAGTACAAAAATTTCATATATTTTAATATAAGGATTTGCTTTTTCTATTTTATATATTCACTTTTCAAAATAGTCCATATCAGATTATCTATTTTACACTACATTTCATTAAAATATCAAGTGTAAATTTACCAGTGTAAATTATTAACTAAATGCAAAATAAATAGTACTGATGTAAATATATATAGTATTGTTGCAAACCATGCATTTTTACACATCTTTGCATGGACCGATGTTCGTAAATTTTGGATTTAGTTGTATAAAATGTAGTATTTTTTCTATTATATAACCACTAATGCAAGTACTCCTATGGATAAAGACCCTGCCAGTTGTTGTAATTTCATCACCAAATGAGACTAACGACAAAGGGTAGGATCCAGTAGATGTAATTTTTATGGGAAAATTACGCTTTACTATCCTAAATTATGCACTAGATTACATTTTGCACTATAAACTATCTAAATGCATACTTTGCACCCTAAACTATTACACTTATCACACTTTGCACTCCGGTGTTACTTTTGCTGTTACGTTTAACGGAATCTTACTGTTTTAATTAATTTTGAAGAAGGGCATTTCAATCTTTTAAATTTGTTCCACCTAAGTAAGAAGCATGTGCTTGTCATGTGCTTGTCACATGCAGCAAGATTCCGTTAAACATAACAGCAAAAGTAACACCGGGGTGCAAAGTGTGATAAGTGTAATAGTTTAGGGTGCAAAGTGTAATCTGGTGTATAGTTTAGGGTGGTAAAGTGTAATTTCCCCAATTTTTATTGGTAAATTTCATGGATAAAAAATGATGAGCACTGGACAAAGAAGGAAGAGAAACGCTAGCTATAGTTGGGACATGCTCGATTGGATGGACATTGGAAGAAGATGAAGGAGATGAAGAAAAGGAGTTGGAAGCCATGAGGGTTGAAGGTTGAGTGGCTCTGATACCAAATAAAAACAGTGTCAATAGATGAATTTTCACTCACACTCTGATGAGTGTTTATATATATATTATACACATATTCAAATAAAGATTACAATAATTCATAGATGTTAAGAAACTAAGTGTGTGTTTGGCATCTGCTTAAAAAGCCAACTTATTTTATTATTTAGCTTATTTTTACTACTATTTATGGCTCTACTGTACTTTTTGGTACTATTCATGAGTCCCGTTGTATTATTTCTACTAACTTTTATCTTTATCTATAGTACTTTCAGCAAAAAATTTTCAGTTTCAGCAAAATATGTGGATCCCAAATAGACCCTAAATACACTAGATTCAATTAATTGAATAGTTCAAATAAATAGAGGCATAAATGAAGCAAATTGCCTTATAAGTGATGTAGGTCACAACCTTAGAGTAGTGAGTTTTGATCCCCATAGAGTAGTGAGTTTTGATCTTTGATCCCTATGATGATTTCCTTCAGGTTACCAAATATTAAGCTATTCTATCATTGGCTCAGATAATTTTTATTAGTGCCTTTTACTTTCTCAACTTTTTTACAATTTGACTTATGATCATCTCTTTGTTTAAGGAAATTCTATGACCTACTACAAGTCTACAACATATTGCTTTAGGTTTTTAGGTTATATATGACGACAGTTGTCACTATTAATAACATTGATGTTATTATTTAAAACCATTTTTTTGTTAGAAAGTATATATAACTATGGTTAGCGACACCTAATGTTGTTACAAATACTATTAGCGATGACATTAAAAGCATTGGCAATGACTTATTGTAGTGGTTAAAGAACAAATTTCTTGTAAATCATGACCGTATTAATCGAGCTATTGTTTTTTTTTTTGAAGCCAATCGAGCTATTGTTTTATACGAGTGTTGCAACTTACAACAAAGCAACCAAAAGTTCTTGGAAATTTTAAGGACAAGAAAGTAATATAAAAAAATCATTCTAAGAACTAAGAGGTCTATAAATTAAATCATATCTTGTAGATATCAAAGAGCTAGAAACGATCAAAGTCATTTTTCTATTTTCTAAAAAAAATAGTTTAGTCTTTGAATTCACTCTTTCATATTAATTTGAGTTTTTAAATATGTGATAGTTTAATAGTATAAAATATGTGGTCCTAAGAATATCCTCTTACCAATTATCCATCAAGGTCACTTATATTAGATCAAAAAGATCCAGAACATAACTTGTACCTCAGTCCACGCCAAATTAATCACATGCATTATAATAACTTTATTAAATTTAATAAGAATAATAGTTCAGTGATTAAACTCATTGTTTTATATTAGTTTAAACTTTTAAGAGAATTGATAGTCTATTATATAATATATGAACCTAAGAATCTCTTCTTACTATTTATTTGTCATGGTAACTAATGAATATTTATGTGTATTTTGATCTTATGATCTTGTGATTTAAGTCAATAGATAAGGGTTAGAGAAATTTTGCTTTAAAATCAGATACCCCTTTTTTTTAAGTGAAAGAAGAATTTGAATACTATAGTTTCTTTTTTCAATATGTAATTTGATAATTTGGAGAGAAAAGATTATTTTTAAACCTTAGATATCTTTGTTAGAAACATCCAGACGTGTCAACTAGTTATGTTAAAAAGCTCTTGGCAAAATTTTATAGTGAGTAAAGGTTGAACTTAAAACCTTTATACTCAACAATTGAAATAGATAGAAATGCAGATGCTACGGGTTATCTAACAATTTGGGAGGAGTTTTGGTATAGACCTGAACAGATTAAATATTTTAAATAGCCGGTAGTTTAAGAATCATCTCTGCCTTCTGATGCTAACGAACTTTTTAGTGCTAAGCTTTGGTTTTAAGTTTAAAAAAAAAAATATATTTTTAGTGCTAAACTTTGGTTTTAAGTTAAAAAAAAAAAAAAAAAAATATATATATATATATATATATATATATATATATATTATTTAGATCATTATGCGAGAGCCTTGTGCATGGCTACTACTTTTCTTTATATATATATAAAAGGAAGTGGCAAAGGAACCAAAACCCAGTGGAAAAGTTATTGATTGATGGCTATTGACTACCATTGCAATGGGTTTAATTTATTCCTCGCAGTCTCACTCATTCTGGAGATCTTATCCCTTCCATAGAATCATGGAAGGTGGAATTTTAGTGGTAATGGCACGAACTACAAAGCCCCGTTCTTGAAAGGGAATGGTTAATGGGCATGGAAGATAGATTGTTAAGAAACTATTTTTGCTAGATTTTTTACTAAAAAATTAGCTTTTTTAGTTCTACACTTTATAAAATTAATAAAAAATTTGATATGAAGTATAATGATGGGACATAAAATAATTTCTTAATGCATATTTTATGGTACCCGTTAACACTGTACTTTTTGAAATAACTATAGGTCCACGCTTTTTACATTTAACCGAAGTCTTAAAAATTGTGAAGATAGCAAATAATAGTAATTATGAAAAACAGACAAATGGAGTTCATGAGAATTTTCTACACATATTCTTTTCATGACAATACCCTTAGATAAGTAGTAGGGTGTCAAGTATCGACCCGAGTTAATGGTACAAGACTGGTATAGATCCTTTATAGATTCTTTTGTCTATGCCTTTGGACGTATTTATTTTTTAGTTTAATACAGAAACTATTAGAAGTTTCTGCTCAAAAAAAAAAAAAAACTATAAGAAGTTAATCCAAAAAAAGTTTTCAAAGTATAAAAGTATGAGTAGAAATAAGCAGGACTAATAACAAAATTGCATGAAATTTGGTGACTTGAAGAAAATGACCATGAGGACTCATTGCCTTCAGCCATGACGGACCTCGCTTTTTAAGCAAATTGATTCATTTAAACTTCCCTTTAGTTAAACTTGTTATTTATAGTAATTTTTTCTTTTATTTTAATTTTAGACTCGAAAATCAAAATAAGTTCTCATATATTTGGGGATTGGATATAGAGAGACTATATGAAAGGCCTCATTGCAAATAATGGCTACTCTTAGACGTGATTTTTATTTTATGCCATGAGTAATAAAATGCAAAGCAGTTTTTCATAAAAAGGAAAAATAATTAATAATGACACTTTTATTTTTTGTTTGTTATTGTTGATAAGAATGAAAGACAAATTATTGATTGCTGTAAGATATGCGAGGAAAAAGAAAAGAAAAGAAAAGAAAAAAAGCAGCTATATTCTGAAATCGTTATATATAATGTCCACTATGAAAGCATGATCATGGCTATGTCATCATTGACATTTTCTTTACTGGTCCTCAAATTGAGGGAAGCTCAGGCAACAATCAATTGGTACTATCAACAAGATGGGGTACCAATTGAAGACAAAGGTTCAGGCTCGATCTCAATTATTAGCGATGAGGGTAAAAGGCTCTCCCACATTATTGTGAGTGTAAAAATTCTCTATCAACATGCTTGTCTGTGCAAATGGGGTAATTTATGAGCTTTATGCAAAAGCATGGCTCATTCTCATTGCAATCGGGACCATGCATCATCACTCCACCATACCCTTCAACCTCTCTCTCCCTCTCTCATGATTGGTTCAATTGAAAAGGAACATCTTTTTGTTATAGGAAATAGGAAGTAGGAACCAGTTGCAGATCGGGTTCAACTACAATTTCCTTGGTGAAAATAAACATAACCTGTTGATTTCACCTTTTTTTTTGTGGGAAGAGCAGTAATTTCCATTGATGTTAATAAGAATCTTCTCTTCAAGAGTTGTAATTCAATGAGGTTATTCTGATTTTTTTTATGAAGAGACGGATTCAAATCCTCGTTCTGAACATGATGTAATAATTGCATGTATTAAAAATAAAACATGCAAAGCTCGAAAAGTTTTAATGCTATGGTCCATTTTGCTGGTATTATTATTTGCTCAATCTTCGAAAACATAATTTAGAAGTAATTAATAAGGTTTGTAGTCATAATGACTCTAAAATCAGTGACAAATCAACCGAAAAAACAAACTGTCCTAACGTGTTATTAGTGATCACCAATAACACATTAGGACAAAAACAGCACCACCATTAAGTCTGCAATAACAAACAATCGTGTTAAAAATAGGGTTTTGTATCCCAAATTGAAACACGTTGGGACAAAAATAGCATCACCATTAAGAGTTTTTTTGGTTGGTTAAACTGTTGAAGACAGAAGTCATTAACTTACTAGCTAAGTTCCGCTCACCCGGCCCAATCGACAAAGTGGTTGGTGTTTTATTTATTTATTCGGAGAGCTACCTATAATGATAATCTAAATTTCTAATGGCCCAAGTAAATTATTTTTATTATTTGAAAACTAATTTGAGAGTCGAGAATTCCCCAACTAAAATAAAAGAATCTTGGCATCTATAACCGGCGGACATGTACCTAACCATTTAGACCAGCTCCTGCATTCTAATATCTAAAAAATCTTCTTACCAATATATATGTGTATATATAAAGATTCGTGGACTGTTAAACAGAAGCATCCAATTGCATATTCAGAATATTGCGAGAACATTAATATTCTAGGAGTTGGACCTACTAGTATCTAAATTTTTTGGTTAACAACTTTATGGGGGAATCATTCGTTTTAATTTATGCCTCGTCTTTCATTCTCTTCTAGTATATGTAAGAGTTTCTTTTTAGATATATAAACATAAAATTGAGAGAAATGATGATGAGGAGAGCAGATGTGCATTATCATACACATTTAAAAAAAAAAAAAAAATCTTGGCTCAGCGCGCGTCATCACCATCCTAATTATTATTATTATTTTTATTACATCAATTGTTAGGTGTAAGAAATAAGATCATATTTCAAATGTCTTTAACATTTAATTAAGATGTTTACGTCAAGGACCTCATAGCTAAACTAACATGTACTTCATACATGGTATTTGTAATAGACATATAGGGTTTGAATCCATCAAGAGCACTATTACAAAGAAAATGCTACTCATACACCTTGTAAGAGCATTCACTTCTCAAAATTCTATCACATCCTATTTTATCATCCCAAAAAGCTACTTTATCAATTATACCATATCATTTTACAATACTCTCAGTATTTCAACTTTTATTTTATAATACAACACATTAGAGCATTTGCATCCCAAATCTTCAAACTATTCTATTTTATTATCTCAAAACATACTTTATCATTTATACAATGTTATTTTACAATACACCCAGTATCCCAGCTTTTATTTTCCTATTCTACTCACTAAAATAATATATCTACACAATAAAATATATATTTTTATTTTTTGCTTTTTCCCAATTTTCTCCTCCACACGTGTATGTACCTTCTTTCAACCTCTAGCACCGCCTCCACTGCCCAGTCACCACCATTGCACCTCCACCATGCCCACCATACCACCACTGCCCACCAAAATTCCACTGGAACAAAAACCTATATTAAAAAAAAAAAAAAACCCGGTGTCACAACAGAAAAACCCATCAGAATCCACCCCCATCTCCACCACGCACAACCTCGCCGATCTCCACCAAACCCATCACCAATCTGAGCAACCCAGAAATCCAGAACGCTGAAACCCAGCAACACCGGACCATAACGCTGGCGATTTATGACGACCAACAAAACCCAGCAACACCGGACTTGAGAGAACCCCGACCCATGACCCACTTTAGCCATACCCGCCTCTTCCTTTAAGCATTGGTCATAGCAAAAAAAAAAACCACAGAACCCGCCAATCCACCGGCGTGGAGGCCCAACCACTGCCACAAAGAGAGAGAGAGTGAGAGTTGAGAGCATGCGATAAGAGATGAGAGAGATGAGACCGTGTGGTGTCGTGTGAATGAGAGAGCAAACAAATAAAATATTACATTTAGAATCGCACTATAGCACAATTCCAAATATTTTTGCAATAGTAGCCTTTTAGAAGTCTGGGTGCTGGAGGTTTTTTAAGGCTTTGATGCTAAATATGCTACATTTACAAGTCCGGGTGTGAACGCTTTTAAAATAATATTTCTACAAAATAAAATAATATATCCCAAAACTCAAATAAAAACAAAAACTCAAAACCCAAAAACCCGAAGAGAGAGAGAGAGAGAGAGAGAGATGAATTGATAAAGTAAGTGAATAAAATATTAGTTATTTTTTATTTTTTTTTAAAGAATTGAGCTACAGTGCAATTCTACCTTTAGAATTGCATTGTAGCACTATTGCATATTTTTTTTGCAATAGTTAGTTTTTACAAGTCTGGATGTGTGGAGGGTTTTGGGCTTTTATGCTAAATTTTCCTTACATATGGCATATGTCATTCCCAATGTGAATGCTCTAAGAAGAAAGCAAATTGAATTCATATCTATAGTACAAAATACAATAGAGCACATTTAAACAAGGATCCGGTTAATGTATGCCATATATAAACAAATCCGTTTTTGGAAAAATTTTATCGAGAATTGAAATGTCAAAACTTTTTCAATTTCCTATAAAACTTTTTTTAAAAATGGTATACTATTGTGTGCCCTTAGGTTATACGTTAGTAAAATCATTTAAACAAAGCCTAATCTAACTTTATTCTAGCCCAAGTAGAATGAGGTTGCTTGGCTTGCAACTACACCTTTCGGTCCAATGGGCTCTAATATATCTGACATCCTCCCTCAAATTTTAAGATGGCAAGATGTGGTTGGGTTTAGAAAAAAGGAAACGGAACAAGGAGCAAGAGATTTGGTGAAAATGTTAGAAAGCCAGTCCTTGAAAGAACAGATTGAAGATGGAGAAGCCCACAAAGAAGATGGTGACAAATGAAGTTACAGTTGTTAGGCCAAATAATAATTATTTTTTTGCTGATACAAGTGGCATGTCAAGGAATAGCGGCCTAGAAAGAGAAGGCGTTATGGCGGCCAATGTGGAACAAGTTAAAGACAAGATTGATGCCCAAATGGAGAACAACAGTCGTTAATCCAAGAAATCTCAAAGCAGATAATAAAATAGTGTGGTTGTTACCTCAAGGAGGTTACAAGCAGTTACCTCAAGTAGTAACAAAGACACTCAGGCACAAAGACAAGTGCCAAATAGTCACAAGTAGCATGGGAATAGTTGCCTTATGGCAGTTATAAGAGGTTATGAACCCTGTTAGCAAAATGACACATAACAATGATGATTAACAAGGAAGCAATACATGGAAAGTGAAGTTAGGCATAACCGCTAAAACTTCAAGTACAAATAGGGGCTTATTCTATAAGAAAATACTCTAGGCATAACTAAGAACACTCTGCAGATCAATTCTAAGATCATATGTATTTAGTTTCTTAAGAGTTTTAGTAGTTCTTAGGATTTGAGAAGGCTTTATGCCTGTATGTTGCTTTCCTTATAATAACGGTCTTATTTAATCAAGTATTAGTCATGTCTGATGCAATATTTAGGTGCTTGTTTATCTTTGATCTGAATTCCTACTTGCTATGAATCAATTTGGTGTTAGAATAATACTTAGGTTGTAATCTGTTTCATTATTTTGATATAATTTACTTTGAGATGATGCACTTTGATTCAATTAACTCTGATTAAGGGAAATTTGAAATAGGACATTTTCACTTAATCTGTTTAGGGATAAACCACTTCAAACCAATGGCAATGGAAACAATATGACTTAGATATTGAAATTAGTCACTTAGAAAAAGTAATCACTTAGGATTTTTCATCTTTATTATTAACTTGCATTTCTCAGAAATTCCCTTTAAGTGAGGAATTTTCAAACCCCAAAACCTAATCCTTCAAGTCATATTTCACTTTAAAATGGGATTTTGCACCTCAAGTTTCACTTCAAGTAACCTGCAAACATTAATAGGAGACTATCATTAATTTAAATTTGGTTTCTACTCAAACAACATTGAATCTTAATATGCTTTGTCCTTTTATATAAGAAATCACTGTGAGCAGTCTAAAAAATACTATAATTATCAAAGTAAATTGATGTGGCATTATCAATACATACACCCATATAATATAGAAGAGAGCATAACAATACGAGTTCAATAGTGGTGTTAGCTAGAGCATGATACTCAACCTTAGTATTTCATAGAGCAACAATAGTTTGCTTCTTACTTTTCCAAGAAATCAGAGTATTCCTTAACAAGAAACAATACACAGCAGTAGCTTCAGGCTGTATATAAAAGCTAGAAGCTAAAAGCTCAACTTATAACCTAATGCCAAACTCACCCTGAGAAGAACAACAAGGTGAATAAAGCGTACAATAGAGATAAAATGATAAGAATGTGCATAATACAAAATATGTTATTACAAGTGACTGTTTAGTACACATGTCTACCAAGCAATTGCTTGTAAAGAGTAGTATAACAAAGAGTCTAGCCATTCATGGTGCAAAGATTAATATTGAGCTAAAGAAGCGTGTTGGTGAGTTTACAATTAGTGAGACTTGCACAAGAGATGAGATCAGAGGAATATGTTATTTGAGATAGATAGTAGCCACCATCAAAAGAAGTGACTAAATCAAGAAACTAGCTTAGATTTCCCAGATACTTCATTCCAAAGTGGTGGCTAATTGAACGTTTGAGGTCCTCAATCAGCACAAGGTCATCGCTAGTAGATAATCATGTTATCAACATATAACAACAAAAGACTCACATAATAACTTCTACTAGGAATTTGATAATTAGCCCGTTTTTGTTATGAAGCTCATATAATAAGATACCTTAATCACCTTATTTTTGTTATGAAGCTCACATAATGAGATAGATTTGATAATATTAAAAAAATATTTTATTACTTTTACATATAAATTTTTAATTAAAAGATAAGAGAATATTACAAGTATATAATTATATATATATATTAGATAACTTTTTTTTTTTTGAGAAACAAGATACCTCTGTTTTGTTAGCTAATGACAGGTAAATCTGCAGCATAACAGTCATGAAGGTCAGGTGGAACAAACTCCATCCAAACAAAAAAAGGAAAAGAAAACTTAGCTGTATTAGTTAAGGCCTGAGCTAAAGCATTACTTTGCCGAAAAATTTGAGAGAGAGAAACTCTGTAAAGAGTTTGCATAAGACAACGTATCTTGGACAATATGTCCAACTGCAGAATGCAGCAAGTTGTTGTGACGAAGGGCATTGATTGATACTTCTAAATCATTCTCAAAACTAGAGCTGTGTATGCCTAGCTCGTGGATGAAAAGAACTGCTCTTCTAGCTGCCAATGTCTCCACCATAAGAACTGAAGACGGAATGGGGATTTTTCCGGACAAAGCTGCCAATATTTCCCCTTGAGAGTTTCGAACTACCACCCCCACACCAGCTGCAGACAAGTCATCAAAAATAGCCCCATCAAAATTAATTTTTAGTTCATAGGGATCAGGGGGTTTCCAGGATGGCCTAGTTGGGAAGGGCTGGATGTGCTCTCTGAAATTCCTGTAGAATGTTAAAGGCATGATCAACTATCCGGTCCAGTGGCAATCCTAGTTCATTCAACCGAACCTTGTTTTGACAATTCCACAATGTCCAGCAAGTCATAGCAAACAACTCAAGATTGAGTTTGTTTTCTTGGACCAGCTCTACAAGGTCGACAACAGAGCCAACCGCCTGACCAGAATTCATCAATCCGCTGAAACTCCTTTGCCATACCGGTCTAAGTAGTTCACTCTCCCATACAGCGTGGAGTGAAGACTCATGTTCCTTCAGACAGAGACAGCATGTGGGGTCTGATATCCTATGGACCAGATTGCACTTTGTAGGCAGCGACTTCGTGCAAGCTTTCCACAGAAAGGTCTTCACCTTGTTTGGGGCCCTTAACTTCCATAGTTTTTTCCAGAAGCTTTTTGGAGGACCAGCCATCAGGGTAAGTGTGGAAACATGACTATTTTCATCACAGAGAGATTGATAACCTGTTTTTGCAGAATAGAAACCATTAGTGGACAAATGCCAAAAAAAGAAGAAGACCAGTTTGAGGGAGTATACTTAGAGGAATGGATTTTATTTTTTTGGGCTTCGTCAGGAGGAAAGAGGTTGTCAATGAGTTCCATATTCCACCACTTTTGAGTCTTCGTCAATCAGAGATAACACAGTGCAATCTTCAGGCAAAAGAGATGGTGGGGATGCCACTCTCCCTTCACCCTCCCTAGGCAGCCACCTGTAAATCTGAACAATACTACCATCCCCAACCCTCCATTTAGCACCATTTTGTATGAGTCTCAAGCTTTCAAGATACTTTTCCAGGCATGAGAACCCGATGAGCCTTTGCTTCAAAAATATTTCTATTAGGGAAGTATTTGGCCTTAAAACCAGTAAAAGCTTGAAAGATGTTAGGTGTATTGTAAAAAGTGATGCGTTAAAATAGATAAAATAAGCGAAAATAGAATTCTTTTAGCATAGCTTTCCCTTGTGAACCGAAAATATAAGAGAACTAGATGTTGAACTCTTGGTTGATGTAATGCAACAAATTATGCTTTTGACAGAACCTGAAATTATGCTACAGATTATGCCTTTGATTGAACCAAAAAATTTGGTTCCGTCAAAGGCATAATCTGTAGTTTCAGGTTCTGTCAAAAGCATAATTTGTTGCATTACATCAACCAAGAGTTCAACATCTAGTTCGATCTCTTATATTTTCGGTTCACAAGGGAAATTGGTATGCAAATACCCAAAACTATGCTTATACACAAAAGAACATTGAAATTGAAAATCCAAGGTTTGTGAACTTACCCAACCAAGAATTGGCCAGAGCTGCCGAGTAGTGACTGAAGCCACTGATTTTGATTTTTTTTTTTGGTTTCCTTGGAGCAGCCAAGATGGCTCTCTCTCTCTCTACTGAAGGTTTTTGCTTTTAATTTCTGGATTTTTTTTTTTAATTTATGTCTTTTAGGAATGAAAAAAAAAATATATATATATATATATATTTATATATATATGTTTACTTAAGGGCAAAACGACATAGTTTTGGTGATTCAATAGCAGCAGTGGATGACAAGATGATTTAAATCTGAATTGGATTGTTTTGAAATTTAGAGGACTTAAACGATAGATGGAAAACTTAAAGGGCTAAAATGAAAAATAATTAAATTTAGAGGATAAGTTTTGGAATTCCGCCAAAAAAATAATTAAATTTTACAAAGCCCTACCAAAAATTAACACTAATAAATAATTCTATTCACCACACATAATCCACTAACTAGTAAGGGTTTAGTCTTGGGTCTTTTAAAACCCAATCACCCAATTTGTAATTTTTTTTTACCACACCCAATTTGTAATTGATTGAGTAACAAAAAAAAAAAACTCAAATTAAGAATTATTTGACTGAGTTAAACCCTACATAAACTTTTTTTTTTTTTTTTTTTTGTGGAAAAAATTCTACGCAAACTACAACATAAAAGACTAAATAATAAACTGACCAAATTTCAAGAAATATTAAAAACAACTTTAAAAAATCATATCTAGCTCGCTGCATCATATATCAATTGCCCAAAGCAATTGGCATGTGAAATAAATGGAACAAATCATGAATCAATCTTTTGCATTTCATTTGGTTGACTGTTTATAAGAATATAGTACAAGGGGAAAACTCCATTCTAATTTTTGAAATTACCACTGAGAAGTTTAAGTGAATTGACACCTCAGCTCAATTTTTTATCAGAAAACCTATTTGCAAGTATTGAATGAAAACTATGCTTGATTTTGAGCTCTTTGGCATCTTATCTAGACATCTGGAGCTTGAAGAAATACAGAAATGACACATTTTGGAATAAGATTTATAACTCAGATGCTTCCCAAATTAACTTGAATGCACAAACTTTGCCTCTTAAAGTATGGATCTCTATTACTTTCCAATAAAGGTAAGGATCTCTTGTTGGAAGAGATCCTAAATCCCTCTCAAGAATCAAGATCACAAAATAAAGTTTATTTGGTATGAGTATAACCTAGATGCGAAGGATGCTAAAGTCTATTATATTTGAGAAAACCCCCAAAGTTTGTCACAAATATTAGTATTTGGACTCTTCTATTCTTGGATGCTAATAATTTCATTGAGAATAGCTACTTGTTTTTACTTCCTTAACACACATGATTTTCTAATAAAATTTTGCTACTCAATTACTAACAAGTGCTGGTCTACGAAAGTAAAAGAAGAATGATAAAGAAATGATTGTCGAATCTACTTTGTCTAGTCATATTGTGAAAAATTTTCATTAGTTTTTTTTTTAAGGAGCAAATCTTACTTATGACTCCAAATAGTTTTAGTATCATCTCATCTTAATTAGTTTTTTTTGTATAGATAAGGATTGAATCCTAAAATTCTCAAATTCAACGAAAAAGGACATGAATTAGTTGAGCTAACTAGAACAAATAAGTATTAGGTCAGGTTTATTTAACCTTACAGGTTAAGATCTCCATTGAATCTTGTTGTGTTTAATATAATTGTTTTGGTGAATTTCTCTCAACTCACCTTTGAACGGTTGAACTTTCGGTATTAAAGATAGCAGTAGCTTCACATGCAACTCCAAAAGCAACAGTTTAATGAAAGCGACGTACTTTAGGAAAATGGGCTTAGAGTCTTAGTACTAAAACTGGGCTTTTAAAATGTCCTACCACACAACCTATATGCATAAACAAAGAGGACTTTTGAATTTAGTGCACGGTGAAGCCCACATTCCAGAAAAATGTGAAAAATAAGAATTGATTCCCCCTTCATTTCAAAGTTATTATTAATTGTTTTTCTAAAAAAAAAAAATTATTATTAGTTATAGTTAGCTCAACTGGTAAAATCTCCAATGGCTAAATAAGAGATCTGGAGTTTAATCTCTGCTTACATTAAAAGCCGATTAGTGTCTTATCAGGAGTAGATGTCATAAGTTGAAACTTAAAAAAAAAAGAAAAAAAGAGGTTGTTATTAATTAAAAATTAAAAAATTTTATTCATTTTTTTTATAATGAGTTCTAGGGCTGTCCAAACCTGAATGAAGCCTAAAAACCCTGCCAAACCGGCCGACGTTGACTTGATTTCGGCCTGAATCGGAGGTCCAATCGGTCACCTGCAGGTCTCTGTTTTTAAGAATCAAAACCGGTGGGTTGAGTGGTGGGTTGAGTGGTGGGTTTCCTTCTCCAATACCCGAGCCATCTGAACCCAACTAGAGTTATATACGAAGTCCAGCCAAATTCGCCTAGATCAAGCTAGATCTAGCGAGATCTCGACCAAAATCGGCAAGATCTTGACCAAATCTGGTGGGATTTAGCCAAATCCGGCCAAATCACAGCAAAGTTCAGTGGAAATTTGCAGTTTTCGGCGAAGTTTTATAGATTCCGCGCGATGATTTCCAATTTCTGGCAAACTTTAGAACCAACCGAATTGACCCGAGCTCCACCCATACCAGAAATTGATTCGACCGATTGATGCTGGCGGTCAATTTCGGGTCCCTCCACCCTCCACCTGTCGTTGGTGGGTCGGGTCCAAGCTTGGTCCAAAACTGACCCAACCAGACTCGTGGATAACCCTAATGAGTTCAATAGATTTCATCTTCTATTCTATACTATTTATAACAAGATTCCCTTATTCGATTTGGAATTTTTTGAAGATAAAAAATACCTCTTCTAGCATACACTGACTTTTCCTTTAAATTTTTTAGGAAGAAAGTCAATAATGTTACAGGATTCCCCATAATTTTCACTTTCTTGGACTGAACTTTTACGTGGTTCATAAACACCTCTAAACCCTAGTTTAAGCAAGGGCAAAATTCAGGGACAACCCCATAAAACCACAACACTTTATAAAATAATCTTTCTTGGACTGGAATTTTATATGATTTGAAAATACCTCTACACTCTAATTTACGTAGAAACAAAACTTGGGGACAATCCCATAAAAATACATATAAAAAACTGTTTACAAAATATGACTATTCTCCCACTAACTCATATCTTCAAAACTTCTGAATCCACTAAACCACTGCCAAAATCCAAATCTACTACAATCACTCTTATCAAAACATGGTAACCAACCCTCATTTTTCCTAATGTTAAAATCTATTCCTTTTTTTCCCCACCTTCTTAAGAAAAGTCATTGTCCTTATCCCTTCATGTCATGTGTGTGTGTGTATATATATATATATATATTATTAGATTATCCCATAGCTAAAAGAATTTATAGTTATCAACCTCTCTTTTTACTTCTCTAAGTAAAATTATAAAATTTTAAATTCCTAAATTTTAGGTTATAAAATATTTCTCTCTTTTTTCCCTTGCATATATTGAATTCTATATATTAAAAAAAATATAAAAAAAACCTTATTCTTATCGCATTATCCATGTAGGTTTTTTTTATTTAATTTTTTTATTAGATTATCCCATGTAGTAAAATTATTAAGTTTGAAAATCCTAAATTTTAGGTTATAAAATCTCTCTCTCTCTCTCTAATAAAATTCTTTTGCTTACTTTAGAGTAAAATTTTTAGAAAGAAGGACTTATGGCATGCATTATATATGTTCATAGAACGTCATTATGCTATTTAATGGGTTAATCTCATGTCATCGTAGCCTTAAGACTGAAGAGGTTAACTTAGCCAAAGACCTGAACCTACTTAATTAGTTATTATTGCATGATAAAGGGCCTAGAGTCAAACCTCTTTTCTGGTTAAATTTTTATATTAACACATTTTTCTTGTTTATATTTATTAATGCGTTTTGTTTTTGAGGTCATTTAGACAGTGAAGTCATTGCTTTATAGCTTAGGCTCATCGACTGCTCAAGGATGAGAACATTTTATTCCCCAAAAAAGAATCCTATGAGATAATGTAGTTGAAAAATATCCCGCTTATAAAGATTTTTCAATAAACATTGATGATGCAAGAAATTAGCAGTTGAGTTCCTCGTCGTAGTGGATGGATGAAGCTGTGATTAGGGTTGTCTCTATTGGAGGAAAACCTGCAAAATGAACTGGGTGGAAGAGTAATACGCTGGTGTGGCGTTAGCCAAACCACCTCTAATGCTTAAGTCAGTAAAGGAGAAAGATTTTAGAGAGAATAGACTGGAGAGTGATTTTCGTAGAGTATTTGTGTGTACCTTTAACTTCTGTTACTTTCTTTTTTATAGTTGTGTGCCTCATTAATGGGTAATGAATAGTCGTATTTATGCTCAACGGCTAGTGCGTTACAAAATCTTTATCTGAAGTTCATAGCTCAATTTGGGACCGTTGCTTTGTCCGTTATGTTTTGTCATTACTGAGCATAAATGCGTACCGTCTTTTCTTAGTTAATGACAATATTAGATAAATGACAGCCATAAATTTCTAATTCATCAAAGATTATGTGTAAAGGCCCACAATATGTGAGAGAGAAACTTCATAAGGACATCTTACAAGATAATTTTTCTCTTTGCACATCTACCTATAGAATACTACCTTCAGATGCCTTTGTATTGTTTTTATGCTCTATTTATGTTGATGTAAAATATTTTCACATTTTATCATATTTATTTTATAATAAATAATTAGTCAAATGTAAAATATTTTCGGTTTAAAAAAAATAAAAGTCAAAAACTGAAAAATATTTTACACTTAAAAAATTAATAAAACATTTTACACCTTCTTCTCCTCGCTCACTCCTGACGCTTTATCAACTTCTCCGACCAAAATGGCCCATTAGCATTAATTTTTAAACATTATAATTAGTAGGTACTGTTTCTAAACTATATTTTTTACTAACATCTCGAGTCTAAGAGAGTCGATTTTAGGCTATAAATCGAGTTTCAAAGACTCGATTTTCATGGTCAGACCAAGTCTGATGTGGCATTTTTTCCACGTGGACTCTACCTGAAAATCGAGTATCTGACACTCGATTTACAACTTTCACTTGTTTTTTTATTTATTTTCCTTCTCTTTTTTTTTTCTGAGTTTCATTTCCTCATTGCATCTGTCTTCCGGCACAAGGTCAGCCACCACAGGCCCATCGTCCCTGACCAGCAACGCGACCTAGGCAGCGCTACCCAGGCGGCGCTGCCCCCTGCGCGCCTGGGTCGCGACCCAGGTCTCGCAGGGGTCGCGACCCAGGTCGCGACCCATATCGCAACCCAGGTCGCGACTTGTGCGCCTGGGTCGCGACCCAGGTCTCGCAGGGGTCGCAACCCAGGTTGCACAGGTCGCGACCTAGGTGGCGCGACCCAGAGATTCCTGGGATTTTTTTTTTGGGTGGTTTGTAAATCGAGTCTCTAAGACTCGATTTTCAGGTGGTCACCACGTGGATAAAATGCCACATCAGACGTGATAGACCTTGGAAATCGAGTCTTTGAGACTCGATTTTGACCCCCAAAATCGACTCTCTTACACTCGAGATGTTAGAATTATATTTACTTTCGCACCAATGCCTACTAATTATATTCTTCAACAACTGTGGCTAATTGCCCATTTTGGCCAACTTCTCCCCCTTTCTTAACTTTCTCAGTTCTTCTCCCTCTCTTAGCTCTCTCACTCACAAGACCACAACCCTCTTATCTCCACCCATCTCGTACAACCCATCTCACACTGTTGCCCACCCACTGACCAATGCCATTGACCAACGCTACTGATCAGACCAACGCTATTGATTGATGCCCCAACCCTCTCTTCTCTTCTCTCTCGCATTGCCTTGGGTCTGATGATGGTCTTGAGTTTTTGGTGGCTACTCGATCTCACCTCCGTTGGGGTTAGATTTTCAGATTATATTCTTTGTTTCTTGGGTTTCGATCTGGGTTCGTGGATGTTTTACTTGTTTGATGGTGGTTGTCTTTTGGGTGGTTTTTCCCATGTGCTTTTTCTAGTGGTTTTTTTTCATATGGATTTTTTGTTGGTGGCGGTTGTCTTTTGAGTGGTCAATGGTGGTTCGGTAGCTGGTTTTGTTTTGGTGGCTATCTTTTCTTCTGATAAAGCTTTCATGAATAGCTTCTCGAGATATATATATATATATTCTCGAAATAATTGGATGGAGACATTTTCAAAAGAAGTTTTCTAAGTAGATAAAAAGTAATTTGCAAAATGCATTTTAGAAAAATAAATCTATGTCAAAATTTCTACTCTATGATTATTGAATCTTAATTCAGCTAGTGTGCGGGGACTTGATTAGTTGATTGGATTGACAAATTCAATGCATTGTATTTATTTTACTTGTTTTTGGCAAAGAAGTTCCTGGCAAATAGTTGCTTGTCATATTAGATCATTTCAGGTCCTTTTCAGGATCTTTCTATCCTAATACAACACAGGAAACGGTTACTTTTTCGGGGATCATTGTATGATTGGACTAAGTTTGTGAAGTTTTGTGAGGAGTGAAATTCTTTGTGCTGGTCCAAGACAGTTTTTAGTCTTTTTAACCCTTATGGCCTATTTGGATGTTTAAAAAGGGAGGGGAGTAAAGTAGAGGGAATGAAGTAATTCAATTACCTTGTTTGAGAGTTTTTAAGGAAGGAGGGGGAGGAGTTTTTAAGGAAGGAGGGGGAGGGGTTTGGAGGGGTTTGAAAGGGTTTCAACTACTTCCAACCCCCTTATTTTTAATTCTCCAAAATTGGAGAGATTTGGAGGGAGAGTAGAGCACATAAAATTATTGATAAAGTAAATTACCTAATTTACCCTTATTATATTTATAAAATTACAATGTTAAAAACAAGGGAATGGCTAATTACTCCCTTCCCCCTTATTAATTATAAAAACATCCAAATAAGATGGAGGGTAATCATTCTCCTCTACTCTCCTCTCCACTACTCCCCTCTACTCTCCTTCTTCTCTAAACTCCCAAACAGGCCATTAGTGATATCTAGGCATTCCGGCTCACTTCACTGGGTATCCGAGTCCAGGTTGGATTAGCAGAAACAAAAAATGTAGCATTCTGATCAACAATTAACCAATGGCATTCTCAGTGCCTTTGTTAACGGATGATATTTTTAGGAATTATTTCTAAGTTTTGTTTAATTCCAAGTTAGTTGCATTGATTGGATAAGTTTTATGTTGCAAAAAATGCTAAAGGTGTAAACTATTTTAATTTTTTTTAGGTAATTGATAAGTTTTTTTTTTTTTTTTCAAATTGCTGACGTGCAGTAGCTAGATTAAATTTTGGCTCTTATCTAGATATTTGGAGCTTGATGAAATACAGAAATGACACCTCTTGGCATAATATTTATAAATTGGATGCTTCCAAAATTAAATCGAATGCATAAACTTTGCCTCGTTGAAAGTATGGATCTTTCTTACTTCCTAATAAAGACAAGGTCCTCTGTTGGAAGAGATCTAATTCCCTTTCCAGATCATAGAATAAAGTTTATGTGGTATGAGCATGACCTAACGTTAAGTGTCTTTTATATATTTGAGAAATTACCCCCAAAGTTTGTCATAAATATTAGTATTTGGACTCCTTTATTGCTGGATGATAATAATTTCATTGAGAACAGCTACTTGTTTTTGCTTCCTCAACATACATGATCTTCTAATAAAATTTTGTTACTCATTTTTTAACAATTGCAGGTCTATGTTTAATGAAAGGAAAAGAATTGAATGATAAAGAGGTGAGTGTTGAAAATTTTCTAGTCATATTGTGAAAATTTTTCATTGGCTTTAAGAAAAATGAGCAAATCTTACTTATGACTAAACAATTTTAGTATCATCTTATTTTAAATGGTTTTTGGTGTAGGTTGGGATTGAATCCAAATCTCAAATTTAACGAAAAGAGACACGAATTAATTGAACTAACTTGAACACGCAAACTTAATGTTATATGATAAGATGTGCATTGAATCTTGTAATGTTTATTATATTTGTTAGGGGATTTTGAGGTTATAATATTTAATATTCTTCTAAAGTCTTTATCACGTACAATAAGAAATTGATTTACATTTTTGTATACGAAATTCCAAATTTAATTTTGAAAACAATTGATCAACTTAATCATGTCTACTATTTCTTAATTACATGCATTATACTTAGAATTTTTATTAATTAAAAAAAAAAAAAAGAGAACCTTCTTTCAACTCACCTTTGAACTTTTGCGCTTAAGTATAGAGATGTCAATTTTTCTTTGCTCGACCTTAATCGCTGCACCCTGTGTGGGTTTTTCTCACCCCGCAAAGGTGGTAGAGTGGAGATGGGGCAAGATTTTTTTCATGCACATGAGTTAGGGTGGGGATGGGTTTAGGTTTTCTAGGCTCGCTTCAGGATCTATCAGTCTTAAGTTTGTCTTTATTTTTTTGATAGGTAAAACTAAGTCTTTAAGCTATTAAAAAAAAAATGATAGGTTAAAGATTTATTTTGTAGTACTAACTAATAAGTATTTAAAGTCATGAGTAATAAGACTTTTTTTTTTTATTGTGATATTTTCTTGTTAAAAACTTTAAATAATATTATTTAGTACTTACTAAAAATTTGTTTGATTTGATGTAATAAATTTAGTTGTAATTTTAAGTATATTTATATTAATGAAACAAGTGTTATAAAAAAAATTATTATACGTGTGGAGTGGAATATGACATATTAATACGAAGTAAGGTTTTGAGAGATAGGTATGGGGCTAGGTAGTTTGCCCCGTCATGCAGGGCAAGTCGAGAATGGGTTAAGATAAAACCATACTATGCAAGGAGAAGACCTTATCCTTTGGTTCTAACTAGGGTTGTCCACACCCACTCGTGACCTGCAAAACCCGTCCGATCCGAAACTACCCAAACCAAAATCGTCCGACCAGAGGAAAGATGTGGTCGGCAACGGGTCTTAGAGGTTCAAAACAGATGCTGACGGGTCAGATAGCGGATCTCCTTCTCCAAAATCCAAGGCACCCGATCCGACTGGCTAAAGGCTAGATCTACCTCCAATCTAGCGAAAACATACCGATTTTCACTCAGATCTCCTCATTTTTGCTCATATCCAGTTACGATTTACTGGGTTTCGCTCAAATATGGTATAGATCTGGTGAGTTTTTCTCAAATCCAACAAAAATATGGTAATTTTTTGCTACGATCCGGTGGGTTTTCCTTAAATCCGGCAAAGATATGGTGTTATTTTGCTCAGATCGAGTGGTTTTGCTCAAATTCGGCGAAGATCCAGCTAAAAAAATATGTAGTTGCCACCAATTTGAACCTCCGGTAGCATATTTTCAGCTTCGACCGACCCAACTGCCGACCAACTGGGTCCGATTCGACTTGACTCGTGGGTTTTTGCGGTTGGCGGCGGGTCTTCTCGTCGGAAACCCGATGTCATTAGGTCGGTCGCGAGTTGGGCATAAACCCGACCCAGATCGACCCCGTGGACACTCCTAGCTCTAACCCATTCTATTGCCATCCATGCTTAAAAGATAGCAACATCATCACTTGAAACTGGAAAGTAACCCCAAAAGCAACCGTTAAATGAAAGCCACTTACTTAAGGAGATGGGCTTAAGGCCTATTTGGATTGTGAGGGGAGGAATGAGGAGTAGAGTAGGGTTGACTGAAAATAGGCTAATTTTAGGCCAACTCTACTCTACTCCCCTTCCCTTCCCTTCCCCTTAATTCAAATGGACCATTAGAGTCTTAGGGTCCGTTTGGATAGAACTCATTTTGCTGAAACTGAAAACACTGTAGCAAAATAATTTTTAAATATGTGAATAGTGTCGTGGGACTCATTTTTAATAAAAAAGTTGCTGAAAAGTGAATTTTGTGGGTTCATGAACAGTACTCAGTGTACTGTTTACGGTTGAATTGGTCCACTATTGCGGCTACTGTTTATGCACAGTGCATAAACAGTAGCTCTGCCTCCTGAAACGCGTGCCCAGAAAAAAAAGAACAAAAGAAAGGAAAACGCAACATAGAAACGCAACGCTGAATAATCTGTATCCAAACGGATACTTAGCAGTAAAACTTAGCTTTTAAAATGCCCTACCACCCCACTTAAAATGTGAATTTGGTGTGCCTCATGGATTAAAGTTTTTTTTTTTTTATAGAAACTGGATTAAAGTTTTTAGAATAAGAAATTAAATATACATAACTTTTTACAATAATTTCACCACAAATCTTAAGTGGTGGGTTGTTATTGACCATTACGAGTGCATAAAAGTATTAGACATGGATTCAAATTAGAGTTAGTAACAACTTACTACCTTAGATTTATTGTGAAAATATTATAAACGAAGCACTTCTAAACTTCTTAATTAAAATTAAATTTTTATTCAATTATTATAAAAACAAGTGCAATAGATTTTATTATATTATTTATATTTTTTAAATAATAATTTTAATGATAATTATAAAAAATCGAAAATCCTTAAAATATAAAAAGATACTAAGATTTTAGCAAATTGGCCTAGCTAAGAACTCTAGATATATACAAATCCTTAACCGAGCCTCTCAAGGATTCCTTTCCGAGTTTCACTTTCACTCGTTGACCTCAAACACTTAACAAAAGAATCCCAATGTTGAAAAAACAATAACACGATCCTTCAAAAATCTTAAACGCTTCTATTTCCATGGACGCTACCACTGCTGTGTCCTCCTACTTTCCGCAAGAGTTAATCCCTGGAATACTATCTCAATTACCTGTGAAGGCTCTCCTACGTTTCCTGTGTGTTTCGAAGCAATGGAATTCCATAATCACAGACCCGGATTTCATGAAGATACACCTCAAGTGTGCTATCGAGACCAACAGGGATCGCACAATCATCATCAACGACCAAATATCTCCATCGTCCGAATATTTTTCCACTGATTTTGCTTGCATGATCATCAACCCTGTATACCCCTTTCCACCGTCCCGATATTTCTACTCCGTCCGTTTACCAGATGAAGTCATGAAAATCTACCCTCCGTTTGGCGGTGAAAAAGATATTGGTGGAAAATATACAGGAACTTACATCGTGGGCTGTTGCGATGGCTTGGTTTGCGTTCTTAATGCGGATGGAAATCTTGCTATTTGGAATCCATTGATCAAGAGATATAGGAAATTGCCCTCCGAACGGTTAGAGTACTCGCGTTCTACAAATGGCCCCTTATTCGCATTCGGACGCGATTTGCATAATGATGATTATAAGGTTTTGAGGGTTGCAGATTTGAATGTTAAGGTCTACAGTCTTAAATCACACTCTTGGAAAAGAGTTGAAGAAGAATGGCCAATTGATAAAGCGTCAATATGTTCAAAGCCAACATTCTTCCATGGGGCTCTGCATTTTATAGTTAAAACTCCTGATTATGCGACAAATTTACCGCGGGGTATGTGGTTAATTGTTTCATTCGATCTTGCCACTGAGAAGTTCCATGTCTTTAAAACGCCATCTCAAGGAACTTGGCGGAAGCATTTGGAAGTGTTGGGAGGGCATCTTTGTTTTATTTCGATGGATCCTTATGGTCAGATGAATTTTGTTTGGATGATGAAAGAATATGGGGTAGATAGTTCTTGGACTCGGATGTATAAAATTGAGAAAGATACCGTGCCTCTGACCTGTGATTTTTGCAAACCTGTAATGTTTTCCAAGGATAAGAAACTTGTGTTGGAGGAGGGGTTAGAGAATCTGTTGGTGGAGGCACTAGGACGATATGACATGGAAAAGAAAATAGATAAGAAAAAGACGGACATGTTTCAGTTTGAGGTGCACAATGTATTGTACACAGTAACATGTATTGGGAGCCTTCTTCTTCTCGATGGTGATAATGTGATTGAAGACAAAAGATCTAACTATTTTGAAGACTATCAGAAAGTTGAAGGAAGCAAACATGAAAGAGAGCACGATACAGAGGAGAGCAAGGAAGCAAGAAGAAAGAAAGTTAAGACAAAGCAGTTGTACATAAACAGTGTAAACGACAGTAGTTTTACTTTACAGTGATAAACTTGCTGGTAGCTTAGTTTAGTTGGAGCTTAATTGGGGTTTAGTTAGAAGCAGCTATGACAGTTAAGAAATATGCGAATGGTGGTGTGAAATACGCATTTTGTTTTTTATTTTATTACTTTTTTTAGAGGGAAAAAAAAAAAAATATGTAGGGGACCTAATTTTTTTTTTAGAGGTAGGGGACTTAATTTATAATACGTGTTGGTTTTATTCATGCCCGGTATGAGAGTCCCATCCGAGATTCTTGATGAAAAAAGCGAAGCAATACAACTGAGAGACTATGTAGATAAGATTCATGGTGCTCTAAAGGTCAATTAGTAATTGGATTGTTTGAGTGTATATATATAGACAGAGAGAGAGAGAGACAAATGTTTTGTGCGATCAAAACTTATCAATATTTTGGAACTTTTTTTCTATTTAACATTAATTTTCTAAGAATATTGTTAGTTGTCCTGTTCCAAAAGAAAGTGGGAAACTAGCATCTCGAGTTTTAAAAACTCGATTTCAAGGTTGAACTCGAGTTTTTAAAACTTGAGACTCAAGAGGTAAAAGGTGAGGTGGAAAAAATTCCACGTAGAAATCGAGTTTTAGAAACTCGAGTTCCACAATTTTTGCCTCTCACGTAGAACTCGAGTTTTAGATACTCGAGTTCTACCATTTTTCCCTTTCAGCTTCGTCTTCTTCCTCTTCCCCACATTTCTTTTCAGTTAGACTTCGTGCAGATCCAATCGTTCAATCTGTTCTTCGTCGTCAGATCGTTCCTCCTTCATCGTCAAATCGTTCTTCCTGTCGTCAAATCGTTCTGGGTTTCTTCTTCTTTTCTTCATCATCTTCCGTTCCTGGGTTTCTTCTTTTCTTCATCATCTTCGTCTTGGGTTTCTTCTTTTCTTCTTCGTTCCGTTCTTCCTGGGTTCGGGCTTTATCTTCTTGCTGGGTTCGGGCAACTGGGTTTCTCTCTTTTTTGTGTTCTACTGGGTTTCTCTCTGGGTTCTCTTTGGCGTTGGTCTGTCTGTGGAAATCGAGTCTACAAGACTCAACTTTGATTTGCTAGAACTCGAGTCTTACAAACTCGAGATCTATGTGGCATTTTCTGGAATTTGCTGGCCATGTCATCAAGTACAAAACAAGTGTTCGGGACTCGAGTTTTAAAATGGAACTCGAGATGCTGTTTTATTATTACTTTTCAGATGTGTGTTAACTTACTATATTGCTCTCCCTCACGCTGCTATTTTGAAAATTGCCTCCAATATTTTGTATTTCTTTAGTTTAATTATGTATTGTTTAGGAGAACGGAAGATATTCAATTCCAACTTTTTTTAGAAGATTTTCAATTCCAACGTAGTTGCATTGATTAGACTAATTTACGGTGCAGCTCAAGAGAGAGTAAATAAATATAAATAATGGTTTTTTTTTTTTTTTTTGCCCAACGATCTTGTTGATAGTGAATGAAATCCCTTCAATAGCTGCGGTAGCTTGATTAATCTTTTTAGGTAAACTACGTAATTAGGGGTTGTTTGGGATCCGCTTATTTTATTAAAACTGAAATTTTTTTTGCTAAAAATACTGTAAATAAGGGTGTGTTTGGATACTATTTATTTTGCTGAAACTAAAAAATTATTACTGAAAGTACTGTAGATAAAAGTAAAAGTTAGTTGAAATAGTACAGTGGGACCCATGAATAGTACTAAAAGTGCAGTGGGCTCATAAATTGTAGTAAAAATAAGTTGAATTGTGAAATAATTTTTATTTTTTATCTCTACCCAAATGCACAGTAAAAGAAAAAGTTAACTGAAATAGTATAGTAGAACCCATGACTAGTACCAAAAATTGCAGTGGGCCCATAAATAGTAGCAAAAATAAGTTCAATAGTAAAATAAACTGACTTTTTAATTGGTAGCCAAACGCACTGTATTTAGATACCACTTATTTTGCTAAAATTGAAAATTTATTGCTAAAAGTACTATAGATAAAGGTAAAAATTAGTTGAAATAGTACAATGGGCTAATGAATAATATAAAAAAGTGCAGTGGGCCCATGAATAGTAGCAAAAATAAGCTGAATAGTGAAATAATTTTCATTTATAATCCCAATCGAAGCGCATGCTTAGGGTTTGTTTGGGATCCGTTTATTTTGCTGAAACTGAAATTTTTTTGCTGAAAGTACTGTAAATAAAGGTAAAAGATAGCTGAAGTAATTCAATGGGATGCATGAATAGCACCAAAAAGTGCAGTGGGGCCATGAATAATAGGAAAAATAAGCTGAATAGTAAAATAAGCTGACTTTTTAAGCTGGAGTCAAATGCACACTTAGTCTCTATTTTTTACACCATATCTTTAATTTTGTCATTGAGATTTTAATTATGTTAATTTGGTTCAAAATCTTTTGATACTGTGTCATTTTAATCTCTACCGTCTAATAAAAAAATATTTTTTTTATCACATCAATTGCCAACACTACAACCACGTCATACTAAAAAAAAATTAAAAACAAATTTCTTCTCACGTGAGTTAGATTGGGGGAAGATTAAATCCCAATCTCACTCTCGTCAGACCTTCTCTCCATCACCCTCACTCTCACGCCACTAACCTCATTTGAACAAGAAGTGCCCTGTGGGCAAAAAAAAAAAAAAAAAAAAACTCCAGACTCAAACCACCATCAAGAGGAAGACAATGGTGAGAACGTAGGCAAGAAGAATAAATTGGGTCCACCATTTCATTCTGAGCCCTATGGAAGCTCACATATTAGTTTAACAGGCACCACAAAATTGGGTTTGGAAGAAGGAAGCAGGAAAGAAGAGAAAGAGGAGAGCACAGTTACAGAGGCTAATTGGATGGATTATGACACAAGTAGCTTCAACTGTGACATAATGGATTATCCAAAAATGCCTAAAGCAGCCGGGAACAGTGCAAGTTTCGTCTTTGATGATGAGCCTCTTATAGCTTACTTGGATTCTTTCATCTTGTTCGAAACATTTGGATGTGGAGAATAGTTGTAGGCACATGTCACAGACTCACAGATGCAGTACTCTGTCGTAGGGATGAACCTCACACACACACTCACGGTGCTGCTACATGACCCCTCGTTTGACAAAACTGAGAAAATAAAGCAGCTGGATTAGGGGTTAATGGCGTGAGAGTGAGGGAGAGAAGGGTGAGAGAATGAGAGTTAGGGATTTATGGTCCGTTTGAATTGAGGGAGAGGAAGGAGGGTAGAGTAGAATAGAGTAGATTTAGCACACAATTAGCTTATTTTTAGTCAACTCTTCTCTACTTCCTTTCGGTCCCCTCCTTCCCCCTCCATCCAAACATGCCATTAATCTTCCCCCAATCTAACTCATGTGAGAAGAAGTTTGTTTGTTTGTTTGTTTGTTTTTTTTTTTTTTTTTTTTTTTTTTAAGTATGATGTGGTTGTACTGTTGGCAGTGGATGTGATAGAAAAGATATTTTTTTTTATAAAACCATTAAACACGTAAGATTTTTTCATCCAAGATATAACGATAAGGACCAAATTGACATGACACTAAAAGAATAGAGACCAAATTGACCCAATTAAAAGGTCAAAGACCAAATTAAAGTGCGGTGTAAAGGATAGGGATCAATTACATATTTTCCCCATTTTTTTTAATAGACTGTATATTGCTTTCTCCCACGTCTCACCCCTTGTCCTCTTCATTATTGTTGATGTTGAGTTGGAAAACCTGAAATATTCATAAATTTTGTCTCTAAGGTATTCAATTTTGCAATATCTATTTAAATGGAATTTAAGTATAATTATCTAACAAAATTAATCTTTTTTCAATGATGAAATCTTTTTACTAAATCAATTACATGTTTGATGCCATATTTTGTCCGACCTTGATTGGTGTGGTTTAGGCCCTAAAAGGAAAAAAATCATGCTTTCAACCTAAGAAAATAGGGAACTACATGAAAAATTCTTATTTATCCTAATTGGATGTTTAACAAATTATTTTAACTAGTGAATAACTCATGCGATGCACAATACTATTAATTGTTTGTAAAAACACATTTAATTATATACATTACCATTTTCTCCACAAAAAAAAAAATTATATACATTACTGTAGAGTAAATCTAAAAACTTCTGGAAATGTTAGCTCTACATTATTTATTTATTTATATTCTTAGATAACATGTCATGTGAAAGGTATTTCAATTACACCTTTTTTTTATTTCCATGTCTCTCAAATGGATCAACAAAACCTAGAAAACTAATGAAAAAGTCAATGTAAAGGTAAAATTATATTGAAATTTCTAGAATTTGTAATTAAATTAAACACTTTTTTTTAATTTATTTATCAAACACTTAACCTAAGACCCATGAATAGAGGAAATTTTTTTATTTATTTAATATCATTGATGTAAACATTAGATACATTGAAACCAATAAATATTTGGCATCTCACCATTGTTACTATTCATTCAAAATAAACCCATGATTTTTTTTTTATCATATTTTCTACAAGGGTAATACTATAGACAAACTATTTTACAACATTTTTACAAACTCTTGATGTAGTCAACTTCTTATTGGTTTTTACCTAGATTCATTATTAACATCATTTTTTTCGTTTACTAATAACTACTTACTACATCAGCAGTACGTAAAATTTTCAGTAAAAAATTTGATATCTCTAACAGTGCTCTTATTTACAATAGTTACTTCCATCCTCTGGTTTCTTGGCGATAACCTCTTCCTTATGATCTACGTCTTCAATTTTAGAAAGGATTGTCTTGTATTGTTGTTGTTATCATCTTTGCTTAAAAAATTCTGACTTGCTATCTATAAGAAATCTTGCATCCAAAAATTGATGGAGGAGTCAAAGCATCGTGTGTCTTACCACTATTTACCTGCACATCAACTTGACTGCATAAGTGGTTCGAGTTCACATTGCAAGCTTGCAACTTCATTTCATAAAAAATGAACAATGGTCACTCATGCTAATAAGAAATACATTTATTGACTGACTCCTTATGAAAGAGAGCTAAAAAAAGGGACACGTTTCCAAAAGTAAATCTAAAGTTTCCTTCAAGATATTTATGTTTAAAGCCCACCCTTTTTTTTTTGGTGCTAAATAAGTACTTTATTGCTTAACCCGAAGGAGGGGAGAAACAAAAGAACTGGGCCAAATTCCATCTCTATCCAAGACCCGCAAAATTGGAGAAGGTAGAATTGAGATGGAAACAGGCCCAATTCAGTTTATAAGAGCTTCCCAATAGGACAAAAGATGGGTAGAGACATTGCACTCTCTACAAACAAAAGAAAATTTTACATTTTTAAAGTACTTTACATAATACAAAATATCATCACATAAAGATTTAATACTCCAATGGGGCTCCACACCAGCATTACGAATAGGCTCAATAGCATTCCAAGCATCGCCCTCTAGAATAATGTTCTCATAGCCTTCACTAGCAGCAAACCTAATGGCACTCCATGCTACTCTAGCTCCCCCCACCAAAGGACTATTGGGAACAAACTGGTCAGACCAAGCTTTCAAGGGATTACCCATAGAATCTCTACTTACCACTGCTATTGTGGTCTTTTCCTCCCTAATTGCAGCATCAAAGTTCAGTTTAATCCAACAAGAAGGAGGGGGCGACCAAGACACATCTTTAATCGACCTCATGGACTGCTCATTCCAAGCTTGCTTGTGTTATTGAAAAACTCTTAGGATCTGCCTAGCAAGCTCTGTTGGATTACTCTTAATCCCTTCCACTCTAGCTTTATTTCTAGCCCACCATAACTGGTCACAAAAAATTGCTGCATACAACTGAAAATCCTTGGCCATTTCATCTTCTAGACCAAGTTTAGAACTTAGGTATAGAATATATTTAATCTAGTCCACAATCGAAACATTTGCTAAATTGTGGACAACTAAAGGCCAGGGAGCCAGAAGCCAAATCTGGGCAGCCCACTCACAATGCAGAAAAAGATGCTCCAATGTTTCATTAGCATTATTACATAAAGGGCAGTCCAAAGAAGGAAGGGGAAAACAATTATTAAGGGCAGAGCAAGTAGGGAGGATATTCCAGCACATTTTCCACAAAAGATTTTTGAATCTCACGTTAACTTTGAGTTTCCATAACTCTTTCCAATCTTTAATTGACATATGGGGATGCCTCGAAGAACTAGAGTATCGAATAGCCTTATAAGCTGACTGCACTAAGAATTCTCCTGAATGAGAAAGACACCAATAAATTTGATCTTGCTGGATATTGATAGGGAGATGAATATTTAGAATATTTGTCACCGATGAGGGTTCAAATAAGTTTGACAACTTACCTCTGTCCCATTGTCTAGTGTCTCTGTCAATTAAGTCAGCAACCAGATGGACATCCATAGAGATTCCACTTCTAACTTTTGGAATGAAATGAGGTTCATTGGGAACCCACAGGTCTTCCAATATCCACGTGTTAAGCCCATTGCTGATCCGATGACACATCCCTTTTTTTATAACCTCCCTGCACTGGAAGATACTTTGGGATGCCCAAGAAGCACCTCTAGGAGTGGGCATTTTCATAAAGTTTCTATTCAGAACATATTTTTTCCTGAATATATTAACCCACATTTTATTCACTCCCTTTGCAACTTCCCACGTCAGTTTTGCCACTAAAGCTTTATTCATGTTTGCCATTTTTTTAATACCAAGTCCGCCAACATCTTTAGGGGTGCAGATTGAGTTCCAGCTTTTGAGACAACATCCATGCTTATTTTCCTCCTTTGATCCCCACCAAAATTTTCGGTTTAGAGCATCAAGCTTGGAACAAACTTGAGGGGGGAGAATGAGAGACGAAGCTTGATATGATGGGATGGAAGAAGCCACTGAGGTAATTAGAGTGGCTTTACTAGCTTGCGAAAGAGATTTCATTTTCCAGCCTTGCAGACGCTGTTTAACTTTCTCAATTATTTCCTCTGCTGTTGCTTTTTTATCCCTACCAGATGCAATTGGAATGCCCAAATACTTCTCCTTCTTTTTTGAGGCATTTATACCAATGAAGTTTGCTAGCCGAGATTTCTGGTTATGAGGAGTGTTCTTGCGGAATATAATGACTGACTTGAAGTAATTTATATTCTGCCCAGACCAGTTTGAGAAAATATCCAAGCAAGCTTTAATTCTCCTTAAGTTTTCTTCATTTGCTTGAGCAAAAGATCATCTGCAAATTGAAGATGAGTAATGGGAATTAAATCTCGGGTTAACTTATAGCCTTTTATGCCACTACATGTGGCTTCTCTTTCTATCAACCGGGCTAAAACTGCTGCTGCCAAAACAAAAAGAAATGGGGAAAGAGGATCACCTTGTCTTATCCCTCTTTGAGGCTTGAAGAAGCCAAATGGACTATCATTAATAAGGATGGAGAAAGATGTAGTGGACACACATTGCATCACCCATTGAATCCATATGGAAGGGAATCCAAAGCATTGGAGAACTTTTTCAAGGAAATTCCACTCTAAGCGATCATAAGCCTTTTCCATATCAATTTTTAGAGCCAACCATCCTGTTTTCCCTATCTTCGTTTTCATAGAATGGAGAATTTCTTGGGTAATAATTGTATTCTCTTGAATATTGCGGCCTGGTATAAATGCGGTCTGCCAAGGGGAAATCAGCTTGTTAAAGCCCATTTGTTCAATCCTTTTGTTATCAATATATCTATTAGTCCCTATCTAAAAAAAAATATATATATATATATATATATATATATATATATATATATATATATATCTATTAGTTTAGAATCCGACCTAAGTTTTTACTTTATATACTTTATCTATTTTTCCACAATGCTTTAGTTCACAAAATTCACCTTCTATATCTTCATCATAAGTAATCCCCACTTACTCGGTTGCTAAGAATAAACCCCTCACTCTTTGTTAATCCCTAACTTTTCATCATTACTTCCTCCCTCTATGTTCTTTCAAGCTTAAAATTAGCATGCAATGGATCAAATGTATTCCTTCAGTTCTAATTGCAAACAAATAATTGATAAATCTCATTCGTATTCCAGTTCTAATGAATGAAAAATAAAAATAAAAAGATAAAATCTTAACCCAATTTAGTAAATTAACGAAAGATCCAAAAAGAAAAATGGAAGCGGATTAACCAAGTTTGAAGGAAAATATACCGACCTCACTTAGCATCTAGTGGAGCTCATCTACAAAAGTTCTCCTCATCATTTTTATCCACAACAAAGATCAAACCATCGGTGTTTAAAATTAGTGTCTCCATAATGGTGTTAATCTAAATGGCATAGAAATAGTTTTAACAATTTAAAAAAAGAAAAAAGAAAAAAAAAAGACATACAATGTGCATAACAACAACATGAACAGATCATAGCTTTAAATCCTCAATGTTATATTAGAGTCATCAAATGGATCGACAAAACCGTTAAATTATATATGAGCAAACCCTTGACTATTACATAATCAAATAAATTACAACAATTTGGATATTAAAAAAAAAAAAAAGCAAAAAACAGCAACAAAAAATGAAAACTTTTAATAAAATACAATTCCTTACCAAAGGTGGTAAAAAGAGCAAAATGAGATTGCGTGAATAGCGTGAAGGGGCAGGGTCTTTTTTTTTTTGGTTTTTGGTAAACAACGGAATTCAATTCATTAACTTAAATTTGAAGAGTTGAGGCAAGCCTCTCATAACATACACCAGCTGAATCATATAACATTAACAAAATAATGTCCATTGAGGGACTAGATAATAACAAAAAATCTTGCTGCAGAGTTGTACCCACTTTCGCTAGTTTGTCTGTGCACTGATTTGCCTCCCTGTAGTAGTGCTTAACCTTCAGATTAGGAATTTGCCCCATTAGTTGCCTACAATACGATATAAGAGCAGAGTGAGCAATATTTTTAGTGATATTTCCCGACACCCAATCCATTACAACTTTGGCATCAAGTTCTATCCTAGGAAGCACGGACGCGGCGCCGGAGGTGCCGCACCCGCGTCCGACGCGGCGCGACGCGGCGACGCGCGAGGGACGCCGCTGCTCGCGCGTCGGTGCCGCGTCGGGCCGCGGCGGCAACGGGTAGTCCGGTTTTTTACAGCCCACTAGCCCCGCCGCGGCTTGAAAAGCGCCGACGAGGCGCCGATTCGAGCGGTCGGGCCGATTCGGCCGACCGGCCGAATCGGTCTGTTTCGGCCGTATCGGGACGTATCGGCCGGCGACCGAAACAGGCCCGAAACGGCCGAAACAGGCCGAAACAGGCCCGAAACAGGCCGAAATAGGCCGAAACAGGCCCGAAACAGGCCGAAACAGGCCTCTAATCATGCTGCAACAGCCGAAAACAGCTCTAAATGAGACCCAAAAACCCTAAATCTATCATTCCTTAATTTTATTTTGAATATTTATTGCTTTTTTTGTGTTTTCTTTTTGGTTTTGTGTTGTGTTTTGTGTTTCTTGCTTTTTTCTTTCTTTGTTTTGTGAATCAAGGCATAATAAATTAGTAATATGTTTTTTAAGAATATTTTAATAGTAAAAATATATAGAAAATATAAATAAAAATATTTTTAATAATTTTTTAATTGCCGAGTCCCGCCGCACCCGCACCCACCTTTTTCAAAAATTGCCGAGTCCCGCACCCGCACCCGCACCCATACCCGCACCCGCACCCGCACCCGTGCTTCATAGGTTCTATCTCAACTGCTAGTAAGTTTAAAGAGCTGCAAATTTTTAGTCCATCCCTAAAGGCCCATAGCTCCGCCTCTACACTTGTTGCTATTTCAATGGCTCTTCAAAATCCATAAATCCACACTCCATTATGATCCCGGATAATACCTCCACCACCTGCTTTACCTGGATTTCCCATGGCGGACCCATCTGTGTTCAGCTTATACCAGTTCATCTCTTGCTTGTTCCATCTGACATTTATTGGGTTCTTGGTTCGCATAGGCTTAGCATGACCAGCACAATAATGGTAACTCAAAGCCATGTTATACACTCCTTTGCACAATTTGCTATTCGGTGTGATTTGATTAAACACTCTCTTGTTTTGGCAGGGTCTTAGACTCTTAGCCTAAGTCTTTATTTTTCTTGATTTAATAAATTGGTTAGTTCTACCAATGTGGCACAGTGGAGGTTCACAGATTTTTGGGCAAATGTATTTACTGAGAAGAGAGACAATCGGGAAGAAAAAGAATTAAAAAATTAAAAAAAAAAAGTTTTGAAACCTTGATTCAACGATCATTAACGAATCCATAAAAAAATAAATTAAAACGATTCATTAAGGAAAACAAAGAGTTTTGAGTTTTGGTTCTCCCCTTAACTTTTTCTATTTTATTTATATATTATAAGAGACTCTTCAAATAATATGATATCTGGTTAAATGATAACACAATAGTCATCCATCTCAACTATCTTTTTTTTTTTCTTATAGAGTTTTGAGAGTTCCATTTTTTTTTTTTTAGAATTTTGAGATTTATACTTATTGGGCTCCTTGGAATTTTTTAAATCAAGGTCTTGACATATATAAAGACTTTTTTTTTTTCCACTTGTAGTCTTTGACTACCAATAATGTTACAAAACCTTTTTTGTTGTGGATTTTTTTTAATGGAATAAAAAAAAAGTGAGGATTAATGGACATTGAAAACAATAGAAAAGACCCCATCAATATTCAGTACACCATTACCCTTAATTATTGAAGCACACAATATTTGTAACCTACCATACATACATATATACATTAAGGGTCGGGTTTAAGTTACACCTGATGTAACTTTAAACAATGTTATACCACTCAATATTTTTTAATTGAGTGTAAATTTTGACAAATCCACCGTTAGATTATATTATCTTCGAATTCGTATATTCTCTATGCTTGCAAAATTTTGAGGTGATTAAAGATTAACAGTCATGTTGTCAAATAATTGTTTAAATTCAAGTTTTTGTAATTTAAAATAATATGTAAAAAATAAGTTTATAGATTAAATGGTAAATAACATCCAATTAACATGAAAATTGGCATGAATGTTAAGAATATATAGATCATGAAATTCAACTATGCGATTTTTAAAACATGAATTCTATAATAAGTTATTAGGTGGTGTAACATTACTTAAATGAGATAATTAAATGGCATTTGTCATTGTAATATGTTTGGAGAAATTGTAACAGTTTTTAAAATGCATTACATAAGAATTATACGTAAAAATTTAATAAAATGCATTACATAAGAATTATACGTAAAAAGTTGATTAAATTGTATATGTATTATATGTGACATAGAATTATTCATAAGTGAGATAAATTTTGATTAATCTCTATATGACTTATAATGAAAAAAATGACATTTTTATTTTTTTGAGAAATGGAAATGAAAGGATTTAGTATTAAATTAATGGTAATTTTTAATACAATATCTTTATGAGCCTTTTAATTTTAAGAAAAGATGATGTGTCATCATAGTATGCTTGGAGAAATGGATATGTGTCATCATTGTGTGTATCCTTTCGTTTGGGGATCCAACTTTTATATTATATTATAGATACTCCAAGAGTTCAAAATCTCAAGCATGCAATGTTTGGTTTAGTGTGGACAACATTCATGACTAAACCCTAATTGGGACTCATCAAGAAGTTGACTTTTGGTCTGATTGAGATAAATTTTTTATTCATCCTAAATATCATAAAATTCCTTTCAAAATGATAGTTTACGGGCCAAAATCATAGTTAAAATGGATAAAATATCATGAAAACAACAAAACTCTAAGGCGAAAATACATTTTTGGTCCTTACATTTTGACCTCATTCTCATTTTGGTTCATAATTTTTTTACCGCTTTTAGTTCTAAATAAAAAACGGGTTCCATTTTAGTCTCTACTGTCATCTCCTTAACAAAAATAGCATACGTGGCAAATGAAGTGCATAGTTGGCACACAAAACACCTACGTGACCATTAAAATAATAAGAAAATTTGTTATTTGGCATTTAAATAATGCCATGTCATCATATCATCATATTCCTACTAAGATGGTTGTGCGCGAGGCTAGTCCTCCACTCACCATTTAGTTTGAAATGTAAAGATTTACTAAGGTGTTCGATTGATTTATTCCTTTAAATCAATGGGCTTTAGTATCTCTATGTGTAAATCACACATAATGTATACCTATATCAAGAATAGAGGAAGACCACAACCTTTAAAAATAAGGAAAAGGAAAAGGAAAAAGAGACATAATATAAATGATATGAATTTAAATGACATAAAAGTAAAGATACAAGGGAAGATAAATGACATAAAAATAGAAGACATAAATGTAAATGATACGAAGTAAAGAACACAAATAAAAGGTGCAAGGAAAGTAAAAGTGCATGAAATTTTTTTTTTTTTTTAGATGAAGAAGGTACTTACAACAAAAAGGAGAAAGGGTAGTGAAGTTATGCTAGTAACTACACTACCCTTGCTCTATGAAGGTTTTTGTGGCTTACTTATGGGTTTTGGAGGGAGAATATGGAGGGAGAGAGGGGCTGGATTTTATGGTTTAGAGAGCTATTCTAGAGAGGAAGAGAGAGAAAATAGATCTAGAGAAAAAACTAGAGAAAACGGGAGAGATAGGGAATTTTTAGGATTTTTCTTCATGAATTTCCAAGAGGAGGAGAGGTATTTATACAAAAAATTGGGGGAGGAGAGAGACTCTAGGGGTTGCTGCAAGGGCGTGTGAGGCTACCCCTTGGGGTTCTATCCTCACCCAATTTGATCCCTATCTACTCATTTTCTTTTCTTCTTTTCCAGTTTTTGCTACTGTTTGGATGTCTATGGGAGCTCTGATTTCTTCAAAATTGGTGTTCCTGGAAAGGTTTTGATGTCTACTTTTCATAGGCTCCAACATCATGCAATTTGGAACTATGGTTGTTGAGATATTGCGCTTGGAAGGGAGGTGGTGCAATGTAAAAATTTCTGTAGCACTTTACTAGTTTAAACCCTAGACACCATATTTTAGAGGTTTATTCAAGGAAGCTTTCATTTATATTGTCTTTTTAATATAAGTAATGCCGTTAATTTCCTTTAATGCTTTATTTAAATTCATTTAAATTATGTTTATTTACTTTTCATTGTCTTTAAATTATGTTTTTCATTTAAGATCTTTTAATTTTCCCTTGTTGCCTTCTCATGGGTGCAAAGGTTCATGGGTGCTAGCTGTCTAGCTAGCACCATGAACCCTAAGCCACTAAATAATGAGAAATTTGATTAAATAAATCTTTTAAATATGTGTTGTTAAAAAAAAAAAGGGAAGGAGGGGGGGGGGGTTGGGTGGGGGCTCCAAAGGACATCCATTTTATTAAAATGGTTCTTCCCAATGAATAAAAATGCAAGCATTTTAAGTTTATCTTTAAATTAAAAGTCTTCCAATGGAGCATCTTTTGAACAATTTGTAAACATCAAAGTTTTATGATGCATTCATAGACGTCCAATTGATCATGATCAAATATTTTTTATTAAAGTAATTTCTAATTGATGATGTGGGCAGTTAGCAAATGAAATTAAGCAACATCAAATGAAGAACGCCATGTGGCAACTTTAGAAGAAAAGATTCATATGGAAGGTTTTTTTATTATTTATTTATGAAAGACTAAATTAAATTTATAATTGATAATTAACTCTCAATAAATGCTAAGAGAAAATTCCAAATTAAAGACCATTGAGTCGCCTATAAATAGAGGTTTCTCATATGAAAAAGGGGACAGACACTTAGAGAAAACTCTACTGGCACTTTGCTAAAATAGAGAGTCATCTCTAAGTCCATGAGAATTTCATTGTCCATCAAGGCTTATTCCTACTTCTTCAAATCAAAGTAGGGAATCCTCTTTAATTCAGTTTAAGATTAAGCTAGCGGCCCTCGCATCAAATCAAGTACATTTAACTACTCATTCAACTTGAAGACATCAAAGCACAATTCAAGATCAAGCTTCTTCATAGCCCCTTTAGATCGTAAAGTTTCTTGAAGATCGAATCAGAGGAGTTTATTGTAATCTTTCATTGTAAAGATTCGTGTAGAGGATTGTAACTCATACAGATAGGAGACAGAAAGGTGAGACAACCCTCATCCAGACCACTGACCCTAGCGCCAAAATTAAGGTTCCCAGAACCCTCAAATGGTCTAAAATCACTTTCCCAACCAACTGGACTTTAGAGAATGAGAACCATACTCTACAGATCCAAAACCCAGCCCAGAATCCAGATCTAGAATTTGTCCAACAACTAGCCGACGACACGGTTAGGTTAAGTTTCAACAGATCTAGGCTTAGCACTCCTCTAGACTATGAGTGTAGACAACCCCTGGACATATCCCGGTTTATATATATATATATATATATATATATATATATATATATATATATAAATCAATACAAAATGATTATTTGTTACACCATTTCGTAACCGTGTGATTTATCTTTTACGAAATTTGTGTCCCTTCATCCTAGTCTATTGCCATTTATCGTCCTCTGAGGCTATCTCAATGGTGGGTCGAATCATTTCACGAACTATACGACACCCAACTAGAAAGGATTCACATGTCGCTTCAAGAACGTTTACCTTGGCCTCCAATCTTCACTCAATCGCAAACCACATCAATCCATTTCCTTTCCTTGGTCGTCGGATAAGTGCGGGAAAAGTGCAATGGGCCCTACCTACTTCCAAGACTCCCCCACTCCAATATAAGGGAGAGTTTTCTTACCTCCCTAAATATTGGGGGTGGTTGAATGATATATTGAGCCGCAGTTCTAAAGTCCTAGGTGATGCCAAGCTATACGAGCCGCTACTTGCATTGTTGTTTACTTATGATCGGAACATCCATGTCTTGCAAGCCTCCCTAGAGTGTTGGTGTGTGGCTACGAACAAATTGCATTCGTTTGTAAGAGAGATCTCCATTAGCTTATAAGACTTATATTTGATCGGTGGGCTTCTCGTGTATGGTTCATTTTAAGACGAGGTCGTCCCAAACGCGAAGGACATGTAATTTCTCCCCTCAAGCTGTTGTCATTTATTTGCTGCCATCCATCATCTAAGTCTTGATCTTGGTGGTTCGGACTTGGTCACTTCTACCACATGGGTGAAGATTTGGTTCTGTGGAAAGTGCAAACCACGAAGCTCAAGACTTAGATGATGGGAGGCGGCGAATAAATGACGACAACTTAAGGGGAGAGATGACATGTCCTTCACGTTTGGGACGACCTTGTTGTAAAATGAGCCGTACATGAGAAGCCCACCAATCAAATGTAAGTCCCATAAGTTAATAGCTGGGAAGCACGGGTGCAGCGTTTGGGCCGCCGCACCCGCGTCCGACACGGCCCGACGCCGCTGCCTGCGCGTCCGTGCCGCGTCAGGCATTAAAAAAATCATTTTTTTAGCGCGATTCGCGCCGATACGGCGCCGATTTGGGCCGATGCGCGCGAAATCGGGCCGACGCGCGCCGATTCGGCCCGAATCGGTACGTATCGGGCGAAAATCGATACCGGCCGAAACCGGCCGAAATATGCCGATACCGGACGAAATTCAAAAAAAAAAAAAGTGTAGTAGAGAGAATAGGTGCTGTTGAATGGCTCTGGAGCATGTTGTTGAACTTGGATTGGCGGGAAGTGTTGCTTCAACTTGCAATCTTAAATTTGGTCAATCTTAAATTTGAGCAATCTTCCACTTCCATATCTTATTGTTCTTAAATTTGGTATATATTTATATAATGTGAAAAAATTATGTTTAGCAATATATTAAAAATATAAATAAAAATATTTTTAATAATTTTTTAATCGCCGCACCCCACCGCACCCGCACCCTACTTTTTCAAAAATTGCTGAGTCCCGCACCCGCTCCCGCACCCGCACCCGAATCCCGAAACGCACCCGTGCTTCATAGGTTAATAGAGATCTTTCCTACAGACGTATGCAATGTGTCTGTAGCCGCACTCCAACACTCTAAGAAGGCTTGCAAGACATGAATGTTCTAATCATAAGTAAGCAATGATGCAAGTAGCGGCTCATAAAGCTTGGCATCACCTAAGACTTTAGAATTGCAACTCAATATATCTTCTAACCACTCCCAATATTTAGGAAGTAAGAAAACTCTCCCCTATATTGGAATGAAGGAGTCTTGGAAGTAGATAGGGCCCATTGCACTTTTTCCACACTTATCCAACGACCAAGGAGAGGAAATGGATTGATGTGGTTTGCAATTGAGTGAAGGTTGGAGGCCAAGGTAAACGTTCTTGAAGCGACATGCAAATCCTGTTTAGTTGGGTCGTATAGTTAGTGAGATGATTTAACCCACCGTTGAGATTGCGTCAGAGGACGATAAATGGCAATAAAAGAGGATGAAGGGACACTCTTACTAGATGGATGGACTTCCAAAACGACGCCTTCCTCCACAGATTCATTCGTAGAGCGCAAGAGAGTGATGGATTGATCATTGAGAGTTTTCAATGAGTCATAAAAGATGACCATGAGGGAGCGTACTTGATTGCAACCACTAGTAGAGGACAAAGTTTGTAGAGATCACAATCTGAGCAAACGTAGACGAGCCACAAGTCAAGCGGAGGGTTGATAGGTCTAAATCACCTGGCACACCTGATAGCAAACCAAAGAAAAGAATGAATAACTTATTCGTTCAAAAGCTCTTTACTAATAAGTTGATATAAATAAAAAAATAAAAAAGCACATGCAGTCATGGCTTATTAGAAAAAGGCCATGTGGCATTGAGATTCAAAACTACAGGCAAGCCATTCATTCAATTCAATATTAACATCCAAGCACTTAAACATTGTACGAGTGATGGTAGGCGTATTAAAATAGCTATATGTGCCCGTGGCTCATTAACCATTAAATATAGCATTTAAGTTCAAATCTACAAAAAAGCTGTTAGAGATATATTAGCCCATTAGCATAAGCTCAAACCTAATTCTACTTTGTGTACAAGCCAAGTTTCCTACTTGTACTAAAAGTCTATTAGTTTAGGGTTTAGTCTACTATATATACACATGTTATGATTCATTGTAACACAGGATTTGTACTACACTCTAATATATTATTGATGTAGCCCTTTAGGGTTTCCTCCGTGGATGTAGGCCGTTAGGCTGAACCACGTAACCCTCGTGTGTTATTGTGTTCTATACTTTATGTTTTTGCTTCCGCATCCATACTAGCATATTCAACATGGTGTATCAATGCTAATATTTAACAGAAGCCACCATGCTTCTCCACGGGAAATCAAAGCTTCAAGACGTGTTCAATATGTGGCATAAGTTATTACATGCAAGACAACAGAACTAGTGCATGCATGTTTATTGCTTTTGGGACACACAGAGCTAGTACATGTCTGTTGCTTTTGGGAGCGTCAAAGACATTGCGACAGTTACAAGGAAGCAACTTGACCATAAGTGACCATAGAGATGGAGTTGGAGTACCCATAGTCAAAAGGCTCAGTATGTCACAGTTTAGAGAAGACCGCTGATGGCTGCAAGACGAAGGCTGTGGGAATGATACGCGGTCGAAGCTCTCGTACTGATGATCGCGAGACGAAGGCAGTGGCAACGGCAGTGAGAAGGATGCGCAGTTGAAGCTCTTGTACCAATGACCGCAAGACGAAGGCAGTGGCAAAGGCAGTGAGAAGGATGCGCAGATGAAGCTCTCGCACTGATGGCCGCAAGACGAAGTTAGTGACGAAGGCAGTGAAAAGGATGTGCAGACGAAGCTCTCACACCAATGGTCGCAAGACAAAGGGCAGTGAGACGGATATGCGGATGAAGCTTACAAACCCAGAGTCCAGAGATGACAAGAGGACCGCTGTTGCTCGAATCCGTTGGACGCCGAGACAAGAAGGACAATATCCTGCAATTCGCTTGGAATTGATGCTTGGCTCACGCTGTGCCAACTTCTATGTCCTGCACAGAATAAATCAAGCTGTTCAACAAAAGAAAAAAAATAACAAAGAAGATAAAAAGGCAAGCATACGAAGAATTGAAAAGAAGTGAATGCCTGCTACGGCTGAAGAAAAAAGAGAAGAAGAACTCGAAAAACGGCGCTCAATTTATTCTCACCCATAAAAAATCAAGTCCTTTTATAGAGGTGGCACTCGCAAGAAACCCTAGTGATTTGTAAGAGCGCGGCTAAAGAAAAAAAAAAAATTCTTGCCGAGCAAGATAGCTTCAACACCGACTCTACTAAGAAGCTATGAAGCACCGGTGTGTTTCGGGACTCGGTGCGGGTGTGGGTGCGGGTGCAGGTGCGGGACTCGGCAATTTTTGAAAGAGGCGGGTGCGGGTGCGACGGGACTCGGCAATTAAAAAATTATTAAAAATATTTTTATTTATATTTTCTATATATTTTTACTATTAAGATATTCTTAAAAAACATATTACTATGCCTTGATTCACAAAATAAAGAAAGAAGAAAGCAAGAAACACAAAACAAAACACAAAACCAAAAAGAAAACACAAAAGAAGCAACAAATATTCAAAATAAAATTGAGGAATGACAGATTTAGGGTGTTTGGGTCTTATTCAGAGCCGATTTTGGCTGTTCCGGAAAGATTCAAGGCCGATTTCGGCCTGTTTCGGCCTGTTTCGGTCTACTTCAGCCGTTTCGGTCGCCGGCCAAAACGACTCGATACGGCCGAAATGGCCCGATTCTGGCCGATTTAGCCTGAATCGGCGTGAATCGAAGCCGAGTCAGCGCGATTCAAGCCAGGTCGGCGCGAGTCGGCTGAGAAAAAAAAAAGAAAAAAAAAAGTGGCAGACGCGACACCGATGTGCGAGCAGCGGCGTCTCTCGCGCGTCGCGCTGCGTCGGACGCGGGTGCGGCACCTCTGGCGCCGCGTCCGTGCATCCTAGCTAAGAAGACTAATGTGGGCTTATGGTCCAAAACAAAGTCTTCTGCGTAATTGAGCTCGCAAGACGTCAAGTGTCTAAGAAAAAAAAACAAATGATAAGTGGGCCGTATGCCTAACTAAAACTGTGGAACAATACTCTCTAGTCCAAAGCTAAAACTGTAATATACAGTGATGAACTAACAAAAATATCATCACGTGGGTTTCAATTAGCTTAAGTGATAAAGTCTCTAATTGTTGTATAAGAGATCTGGGGTTCAATCCTCGTCTACACCAAAAAACTGATTGATATCTTGGTCTGATGATAAATAGTTATCCTCAGGAGAGGACGTCATAGGTTGAAATTCCCTAAAAAAAAACAAAAATACCATCATCCATAAGAGCCTCTAGGCCACGAACGAAACATAAATACGCCTTTAAGGCATAATCCGTTATTAAACGGAATAGTAAAAACAAACATGACCGTTGGATCAACATTGAAAACACCACATTAAACCCGCAAAGGCATTACTAAAACCCTTACTTCCCTCATTTAAGACCACCAACCGCTAGAAAAGCAAGGAGCTATATAAACTATATCAGAACACGGAGCAAAGGTATAGAAACACCTTACACTTCTCTCTAAACTCTCATATTTCTTCTCTTTCAACATTTGACTTTGCTATCGGAGGCTCATAGGCTGAAACCACACCAATGACCTTTCCAAGAGAAAAACAACTCTTTGCTCTTATGCAGGGTTCTGGAGCTTTTTGGTCGTACTTCGTCTAGACAAATCCAGTAACTAACAAATTTGGCTTCATCATATAGCATTGAGATTGAGAAAGCTAAAATCTTCTTTTACGTGGATGAAGGTCTTGCTTTCCCGTGAACTAAGTCCGAATTGAGATTAATAAAATACTTCAAGCCTCGTCTTCCTTGCATTAGAATTGGGTAAGCTAAATCTTGAAGTGGGGGCATTTGTAGACATCAAAATTTTATGATGCATTCATAAACGTCCAATTGATTATGATCGAATATTTTATATTAAATTAATTTCTAATTAATGATGTGGATAGTCGGCAAATGAAATCAAGCCACGTGGCAACATTAAATGAAGAAGGCTATGTGGCAACTTCAAAAGAAAATACTCAAATGGAAAGTTTTTTTTTTTTGGAATATCAAATTAAATTCATAATTGATAATTAACTTTCAATAAATTCAGAGAGAATATTCCAAATTAAAGACCATTTAGTCGCCTATAAATAGAGGCTTCTCATATAAAAAATGGGACAGACACTTAGAGAGAAAACCCTACTAACACTCTGCCAAAATAAAGAGTCATCTCTAAGTTCAAGAGAATTCCATTGTTCATCAAGGCTTATTCCTACTTCTTTAAATCAAAGTAGGGAATTCCCTTCAATTCAATTTGAGATTAAGCCAATGGCCCTCACATCAAATCAAGTATGCTCAACTACTCATTCAACTTGGAGACATCCAAGCTCGATTCAAGATCAGCTTCATAGCCCTTTCGGATTGTAAAATTTCTTGGAGATCGAATTAGAAGAGTTTGTTGTACTATTTCATTGTAAAGATTCATGCAGAGGATTGTAACCCACATATATATATAAATCAATACAAATTGATTGTTTGTTACACCATTTTGTGACCGTGTGATTTATCTTTTACGAAAATTGTGTGTACACCATTATCTAATGTCTTTTCAAAAATCTTTTTCCAAATTAAGAAGTTAGATTGAACTTTTTACATTGAAAGATGAACTAAAACCATGAATTTTCACTTTCAAAACTCATCTTTCTTCACAAAAAAAAAACCATGGAAACCATTTTCTTAAAATAAGACTTTTTTTTTTAAAAAGTAACCTTTGGTTTCAATCTTGAATAAGGCTTTCGAAAATTCTTTTTTACCTAAAATAAGTTTGCTCCTTTCCTCATTTTTCAAATGATTTTAATCTCAAACTTTGTTTCCTAAAAATGCATCAATATATCTCTTTCTTGTTACATTCTTTTAAGAAATTTTTTCGCTTCATCTCATCAAAACCCTTTTTTCGTAAAGAAAAATTAATAATTTTTTAAAAAAAAATCTATTTTCCAAAGAGTGTAACCTTTGTTTCTAAACAAGCCTTTTTCCCAAAATGTTATGAGGTTTTCTAAAAGAAAATACTCATTTTTTCAAATGTAAATAAATCGTATTCTTTTTTACATTGTTTACCTCTTAATGGCATCATTTTTAATGAGTTTTGTTAGGTGTCTATGATTATATTCACTTCCATTGAATCAATAGATTACAATCAAGCCAATATATTCCCCTCTTCCCCCTACACTAACCATTTTGGTTTGTTGTGTTTGTAAATGAGAATGAAACTTGGAGAATAAAATTGGCTTAAATGCATAAGGTGTCATTCTTTCCCTCTTTTCCTTTTTATTTTTATGTTGTAGGGTAATGTATTCACATGATAAATACATAGTAAATGATGGGACCAATGAACCCTCTTGCCCAGATGACCTCACCAAACACCTTCGTCCACCCTTCCACGGCTTGGACGAAGGAAGGCAAGCCATTAATGAGAAATTTCAATACCTCGGACAATTACCGATTAGCTATCAAGACCGTTGGTAGCTCATCAAAACCCGCATTAATAAGCCTTGAGGCGTTACGAAAGGAGCACGAAAGCCACAATTAAGGCCCCAACGGCTAGAAACCCTGAAGCTATATATATACACTCATCAGAACCAGACAAGGTACACATACACACACCCAGAATGCACTAATTTACGTAACTTTGATATTCTAAGCTTTCTTATTTCCTCAAAATCATCTATATACTGACTTTACCATCAGAGACATTGTGGCAGACACCACACCGGTGACCACCTGAGGAAAGCCTTACACTATATTTGCAAGTACAATGGTGAGGGTTCAACTCCATCTGGACTAACCTACACTACTGACGATTTTCGCATCATCAGCTTGGCGCCGTTTGTGGGGACGACATTTTTGCACTTAGGTTTGAAAGCGTAGTTCCAGTCAATTCCAAAATTCAGATGGTGTCTAACCAAGATTTTGCAGCATTAGCCCTACAAATCCAGACACTTACAACTAGTGTGGAAGAGTTTACCAGACAAAACCTAGAAATGAAGCTGAGGCTTTAGCAAGAGGAAAACCGGTCTAGGACCAACCAGGAGGACGATGGAGATAGTCATAGAAGGAATGATTGTCGAAGACCTGCCACTCCAAAAGGACCAAGCTCGGATCTTCTCCACGAAATGAAAAAGGAGATGGACGAGCTAAGGAGCGCCATTAAGGGGAAAACGGATCAAAGCTTGGATAGAATGGTCAGGACGACGGATTCACCCTTCATGACGACCGTCTTGGAATGCCCAGTGTTGTCAAAATTTTACCTACCTCAACTTGAACCGTTCGACGGACTGAAAGACCTCCTGGATCACCTCAAAACTTTCAAGGCGACCCTAGGCCTTCAATAGCCTCCTGATGAAATATTGTGCCGCTCTTTCCCCTTTACTCTCAAAGGAGCTGCGATGGAGTGATTCACGAAGTTACCAACATCGTCCATCGATAGCTTTGAGCAGTTAGGAATTCCTTCTTACGCCGCTTAGTCGGGGGACAATGCCTGAGAAGGCCAGTAAACCACTTACTTACCATCAGACAAGGAGAAAATGAGACCCCGAGGTCGTACATGAAGTGTTTCACTCGAGAAACCTTAGAGGTCAATAAAGCTAATGATAAGGTGCAGCTAACAACCTTTAAAGCTGGATTGAAGTCTAGAGAGTTCGTGGTCTCACTCGTGAAGAATCCCCCAAAGACGATGGCAGAGATGCTCTTGAAGGAGCATAAATACATGAATGCCGAAGACACCCTAGCAGCGGTTAAAAATGTAGAGAAGTCCAATGAGAAGGGAAGGAAGGAAGACAATTAGAGAGGACGAAAAAGGGAGCATACAGATCGTCAGACTAGTGACAGGAGTAAAAGGAAAAACGATAAAGCTCCTCGGACGGTAAAATTCACTCCTTTAGTTATGCCTGTTGACAAAATTCTGGCGCTGATTAAAGATGAGCACTACCTCAAATGGCTAAGGCCGTTACATTCGTCACCTAATGCATGTGATAAGAAGAAATATTGTCGTTTCCACAAGGATCACGACCACTACACAGAAGATTATAGGGACCTGAAGGAGTAGATAGAGGAACTCATATGAAAAGGGAAGTTACAGAGGTTTGTAAAGAAGGGAGAACCCAGCAGGTCCAAGGGCGACGACAAGGACAAGCACGAAGCCTCACCAAGGGACGAAGACCACACGTCCCAACAACCACCAAGTGTGATCAGGGAGATAAAGACGATTACAGGTGGGCCATCCATATGTGGGTCGTTCAGATCCTTCAAGAAATCATATCAGAGGTAGGTGAACAGCATCCATAAGACATCACCCTTGAAGCAAAGATGAACGGACAGGGATATGTTTTTCTTGGAAGAAGTTGCCAGAGGAGTGAAGTAGCCACATGACGACCCCTTGGTCATAATGCTTATAATAAAAGGGTTCAACACCAGGAGAATCCTCGTGGATAATGGCAACTCCGCAAACATCATCTACCTCTCCGCTTTCCAACAGCTAAAGTTGGATCCAAGAAGGTTGTGCCCTTTTGAGTCCCCTTTCATCAGCTTTAGTGGGGACAGGGTGTATCCCAAAAGGCATAATGAAGTTGACAGTCACAATGGGGTCTTATCCGCGACAATTGACTCGTTAGTTAGACTTCCTAGTATAGATTTTCCCTTTTCATAAAATGTGATCATCAAGAGGCCTATACTTAATCGTTGGAAGGCAGCCACATCCATTTATTGCCTGAAGGTAAAGTTTTCAACGAAAAATGGTGTAGGTGAAGTAAAAGGAGATCAAGTATTGGTTAGGGAGTGCTACCAAGCAGTGTTGGCTGCAAAAGAAAACCATATATGGATGATCAATGAAAAGGAAGAGGAGAAGGTGGAAGCCCTAGAAACTGTGGAGCTAGTAGACGGAGAGCCAACAAAGACTACAAGAATAGGGACAACCATGAGTACAGACATGAAGAAGAAACTAGTCCAATTCCTTAAGGAGAACCTAGACATCTTCGCTTGGAGCCACGAGGACATGCCAGACATATCCACAGAGATCATCCAACACAAGTTAAATGTTGACCTCGAGAAGAAGCCCATCCAGTAGAGATGACGAGTGTTTGCTCCAGAATGAAACCAGGCAATCATAGACGAAGTAAATAAACTACTAGCAGCAGGCTTCATCCGCGAGGTCTACTACCCTAACTGGCTGGATAACGTCGACCTTGTAAATAAGACAAATAGGAAATAGATGATGTGCGTGGACTTCACAGACCTGAACAAGGTCTGCCTAAAGGAAAACTTCCCCCTGCCAAGGATAGATCAACTGGTGGATTCCACAGCAAGACATAAGCTCCTGACTTTTATGGATGCATTCTCGGGGTACAACCAGATAAAAATGGCAGAGGAAGATCAGGAGAAAACTACATTTATCCCAAGCCAAGGGCTTTACTGCCACAAGGTGATGCCCTTCAGGCTGAAGAATGCAGGAGCAACCTACCAGAGGTTAGTAAATAAAATGTTCAATAAACAAATCGGGAGAAACATAGAAGTGTACGTAGACGATATGCTCGTCAAGAGCAAAGAAGAGTCTGCCCACCTAGACGATCTCCAAGAGACGTTCACCACTGTCAGGCAATATCAGATGAAGTTAAACCCCAGCATATGCACAAGTCTTGGTCATGTGAATTAGGCCTATCCACGGGTGGAGGGCGGAGGAATTTGAAACCTATCTCTTTAATCCTATCTCTTTTGCCTCAAAAGTATTTAAGTTTTCAAAATGCCTCTCTCTTAGAAATTATATTCGGCAACGGCCTTTTAATCCTATCTCTTTTGCCTCAAAAGTATTTAAGTTTTCAAAATGCCTCTCTATCAGGATCTATATTTGGCGACGGTCATTTAATCCTATCTCTTTTGCCTTAAAAGTATTCAAGTTTCTAAAATGCCTTTCTCAAGATTTGTCTTCGACGGCAGTCATTTAATCCAATTTTTTTTTTTTACTTTAAAGTATTCAAGTTTTCAAAATGCCTCTCTCAGGTTTTATATTCGGTGGCAACCGTTTAATCCTCTCTCTTTTGCCTTAAAAGCATTCTGGTTTTAAAAATGCCTCTCTCTCAGGATCTATATTTGACGACGGTAGTTTAATCCTATCTCTTTTGCATCAAAAGTATTCAAGTTTTCAAAATACCTCTCTCAGGAGTTGTATTTGGTGGCAGTCGTTTAATCCGATGTCTTATGCCTCAAAAGAATTCAACTTTTCAAAATGCCTCTCCGAGGATTTATATTCGGCGACGATCATTTAATCCTATACCTTTTGCCTCAAAAGTATTCAAGTTTTCAAAATGCCTCTCTTAGGATTTATATTTGACAACGGTCGTTTAATCTTATCTTTCTTGCCTCAAAAGTATTCAAGTTTTCAAAATACCTCTCTCAGGATCTATATCCGGTGATGATCGTTTAATCCTATCTCTTTTGCATCAAAAGTATTCAAGTTTTCAAAATGTCTCTCTCAGGATTTGTATTTGGTGGCAATCGTTTAATCCGATCTCTTATGCTTCAAAAGTATTCAATTTTTCTAAATGCCTCTCTGAGGATTTATATTCAACGGCAGTCATTTAATCCTATCTCTCTTGCCTTAAAAGTATTTAAGTTTTCAAAATACCTCTCTTAGGATTTATATTCGGTAGCGGTCCTGAGATATGCATTTTGAAAACTTGAATACTTTTGAGGCTAAAGAGATAGGATAAAATGAACACCACCGAACATAAATCCTAACAGAGAGGCATTTTGAAAGCTTGAATACTTTTGAGGCTAAAGAGATAAGATTTAACGATCGTCACCGAATATAGATCTTGAGAGAGAGGCATTTTGAAAACTTGAAAACTTTTGAGTTAAAGGAGATAGGATTACACAACTGCCGCCGAATATAAATCCTGAGAGAGACATTTTGAAAACTTGAATACTTTTGAGGCAAGAGAGGTAGGATTAATCGGCCGCCGCTGAACATAAATCCTGAGAGAGGTGTAGACACTCGATTTTGCACCCATAATTTAATCAAGGAAGATGACTAGAGTGACCATCCATGTAACCAAAAAAAAAAAAATCAAATTTGCATTACATGCATAAAATCATTCTTGCATTACATGCATCAATTTGCTCTTGCATCACATGCATCAATTTGTTCTTGCATTGCATGCATTAGTCTATTCATTGCATATCATAACAATAATCTTGAGATTCTAAGGGTCGCAACAGTGTGTCCAGTTTCTAAATCGAACCATCGGATCGAAAGATATCGCATGATCAAGTTTGCACAGTCCATATGCATTGTGTCTAGGAAGAGTCGACCACACACGATTAATTTAAATTAATTCTAATTGGCTGAACAATTAAAATTAATTAAATAATTTTTCGATTGGTTGATAATTAGTGTTTAAAGTAGGGTTGCATGCATAGGAATAAAATGGATGATTGGATAACAATAAAATTGTGGATAATCTGAACTTTATCAAGATTTATTTTAAGAGATTTATTCACAAGATAATTATTCAAGATAATTGTTCTTAAAAATACTGAATTATCTAGAAAAGAGATTAAAAAAAATCATGGACGGAGGATGAAAACACGTCTAGATGCAAGGACCGGTCATAAAACCCTAGAAGTAGAGTCCAAATGGCACCCAAACACAAAAGTGCATTCGGCATCCAAGAGCCAATTCGGCACTTTAAAAGTGCCTAGTTGCTCCTTTTTGGGCTTTGGCCCAACGGCCTTCGGGTGATGATAAGACACACCTTTTTCGACATTTTCACAAAAGGATGAGTCCAGATTCACATCCTAATTGTTCGTGCCTATGTTTTAGAGATTTCTGGTCTCTATAAGTAAAGTCTGGGTCTTATAAGTCAGGACCCTTTTTTTATGCTCTAAGAGGCATACGTTTTGAGACTCTCAATTTGCTGATCCTAGCTAATCCTCTCTGAGATTTGCTACAGGAATTAGGGTTTTTAGGTTTCAAAGATAACTGAATAAGTTTCTTTGAACCCTAAAACATCCTCTCAAGTAGAAGAGTGCTCATGCAAGAGGTTTCTAACCCTTTTGTTTTTATGTTTCTGTTATCACAATGATACATGTTTCATTATTCATATTTTGACTTGTTAATTTAGATTGTGAAAATATGCTCTTGATTCTTTTATTGTTTCTTAGTTTTAAAGATCTGCATGTACTTAATTCTTTTTCTTCAAAATAAACGGATCTACATCTTCATTAGATGTAGATCTGAAATTTTTTTTTATAAATAAAACGGATCTACATCTTCCTTAGATGTAGATTTGAATTTTTGATCAAAATAAAATGGATCTACATCTTCCTAGATGTAGATTTGATTTTTTTTTAATGCATGTAGATTTTTGAAATAAAGAAAGAGATCATGTATTGTTGATTGTTTTGTTTGGTTCATTTAGCATATAATTATTTTACGAATGAGATCCTCTCTATAAAAATATCTTTTTCAAATATAAAAATAGATCTGATTTTTCTATTATATAAAAACCATTTTTTTTATCATCACAAAACAGATTTGAATTTTCATCTCCAAAAACCACTCCTTTTTTACATACTACAAAACAAATCTAATATTCTTCAAATCAAAATTCATTTTTTTACCAACTAAAACAGATCTGATTCTTTTCAAAATGAGAGATTTCATTCATAAAGTAGACTAATATAATTATATTTTCACATGTTCAACATATCATTCATAATATGCATAAAAATGGTACATTGGTCACAAGAGTCTAGAACACCAGACTCTGTCTACGCGGAATGGGTGCTTAACATTTTCTCATTCCGTAACCTAGCCTCTAAATTTAGTTTCTTTGGATAGGTAGACCTAGGCTTTATCTTTGTTTTTTCTATTTTTGGGTAGATTGTAACTAGGACAAAAAACCATGTATATTTGGTAGATTGTAACTAGGACCCAAAGCCATGTAAAGTTCAAATTTTCAAATTTGTATTTTTTTATTCAATCAATGAAACGAAGCAATTCAGTCATGTATTTGTATTTATTTATTTATTTTTTTTGTATAAAAATAAGTGGCAACTCCCCACCACTTACCCAAAAAGAGAGGAGCCCTAAAAAGCACACCACAAAAATCTTTCTCTTTTTTGAGAGACACTTTCGAGGTCTCTCATAGTGGCGACTCCGCTGGGGATACTTCAAATCTCTCTTTTTTTGAGAGGCACTTTCGAGGTCTCTCATAGTGGTGACTTCACTGGGGATAATTCAAATCTCTCTCTTTGAGAGGCACTTTCGAGGTCCCTCACAAGAAGCATTTTGAAAACTTGAATACTTTTGAGGCAAGAGAGATAGGATTAAATGACCACCACCGAATATAAATCCTAAGAGAGGTATTTTGAAAACTTGAATACTTTTGAGGCAAGAGAGATAAGATTAAACGACCACCACCGAATATAAATCCTAAGAGAGGTATTTTGAAAACTTGAATACTTTTGAGGCAAAAGGTATAGGATTAAACGATCGCCGCCGAATATAAAATCCTCAGATTAAACGACTGCCGCCGAATACAAATCCTGAGAGAGACATTTTGAAAACTTGAATACTTTTGATGCAAAAGAGATGGGATTAAACGACCGTCACTGAATATTGATCCTAAGAGAGAGGTATTTTCAAAACCTAAATACTTTTGAGGCAAAAGAGATAGGATTACACTGCTACCGCCAAATATAAAACCTGAGAGATGCATTTTGAAAACTTGAATACTTTAAGGAAAAAGAGATCGGATTAAATGATTGCCGTTGAAGACATATCCTGAGAGAGGCTTTTAGAAACTTTAATGCTTTTGAGGCAAAAGAGATAGGATTAAATGACCGTCGCCAAATATAGATCCTGATAGAGAGGCATTTTGAAAACTTAAATACTTTTGAGGCAAAAGAGATAGGATTAAAAGGTTGTCGCTGAATATAAATCCTAAGAGGGAGGCATTTTGAAAATTAAAAACTTTTAAGGAAAAAGAGACATGATTGATGGGCCCTCGAAACCTATCTCTTTAAAAATTGTTTCTTGATACAAACTCATGCATGATACAAACTTAAATAGTTTTGGACCTAACCTGGACTTGACTCGCCAGCGTTGGGTGGAGGGCGGAGGAACTCGAACCCGACCGTTGGAAAAATCGGTCGAGCCGGTTTTGGGTGAGAGTGAGCGTCGATCAGTTCGGTCGGTCGCCGGAATAAATAAATAAATAAATAAGTCATCGAAATCTAAAAAAAAGTCGTCGAAATTTGGAAAATTTTGCCAGAATCTGGAAAAAGCCATCGGAATCTACAATTTATCGTCAAAATCTGCATTTTTTCGCTAAAAATTGCTGAATTCAGCCGAATCTGGCTACATCCCACCAGATCTAGCCGGATCTGGTTGAGATCTCATCAGATTTGATCGAGATCTCGTCAAATCTGGCTTGTTTTTGCAAAATTTGGCTGGATTTTTTATATAACTCCGATCGGGTTCGGGTTGCTTGAGTTTTGGAGAAGCAAACCCCCCACTCAACCTGCTGATGTCGATTCTTGAGATTGGAAACCCTACCGCCGACTGACTGGACCTTCAGTTCGGGCCAAAATTGGCTCGATGTCGGGCAATTTGGCCGGGTTGTCGGGCTCTGGTCAAGCCTGGACAACCCTAACATGAATATTTGGAAAGAATCTAAATTTGTAATAAAAGAGTAATTGTAATTACTAATTAGGGGTATGTCGTGTGCATGGTCGGATTGTAATTACTAATTAGGCGCATCACTGCCAATCCACCAAACTACAAAGGCAACGCATAGAGCAAATGAGAAAGTCTGTTTCAGTGCAACATTTTTTTTTTCCTAATAATACAAATCATACATCCACAACGTGTAATGAATGTTTCTCTATTTGGATTTTTTTTTTTGGATAACTTATCTATATATATATAATAATAGGTAAAACTGAGAGAAAATCCAATTAGAGTCTAATTTTATGTCATGTGTCTCATCTAATCTAAGTTTTAAATTTTTGTGCTAAGTGAGTTAATTCAATGTAAAAATTAGATTTCAATTAGAGTTTAATTTTGTGTCATGTGTCCCATCTAATTTAAGTTTTTTAATTTTTGTGTCAAATGAGTTAGTTTAGTGTAAAAAACGAGAAGTCCAACATAAATAAACCATAAAAAATATAATTTTTGAATGATTTTATATTTGTGAGCATTTTTTTTATATAACTAAAAACAATTCAAGTTTATAAGTCATATGTGTGTCTATATATATATATATATATATATATATATATATATATATATATATATATATATATATATATATTAATAGCCAAAACTAAGAGAAAATTCAATTAAATTCTAAATTGAAGTCTAATTTTTCACCACGTGTCTCATCTAATTTTAAAATTTATATGTCAAGTGAATTATTAGGTGCAAAAATTAAAGAATCTAAATTCAATTAGATTCTAAATTGAATTTTAATTGAAGTTCAATTTTGCACATGTTTTCATCTAATTTTTTAATTTTTGTAGCAAATAAATTATTGAATGTAAAAACAGAAGAGTTTAGATCTAATTAGTTTCTAAATTATATATATATAATTGTGATTGTTTTTAAATGTATCCGTGCATATGCACGGGTTACACACTAGTTTGCATAATGTGAGTAAAAAAAAAATAAAAATTGGCTTATTTTTAAACTGAAAATTAGATTATTTGAAATATAGTTTAGACAAAATATCATGTGAGACCTATAAACAATACATAAACTAAGCAAAATATCAACTTATAATCACTTCCCAAACTTACATTAATTCTGTGCTTAATTTAATATGATTTAATGGGTTAAGACTTCAATGATGACTTGATGCATAATTTTTTTTTAAGGAACCGGTAAGAAATATTTTATAAATGAACTAAATCAACTTGAAATACAACATCCAGCTTAAATGATAGATTTTCTACCCCTACATTAAATTCTCTTGATAGAACTGCAGCAACTGCTTTTCTAGCAAGAGAATGAGCAAGCTGGTTGCCCTCTCTTTTTACATGTCCAAAACTACACTTGTGAAAAAAAGTCTAACAAGTAACAACAACCAAATCTCTTTAATTACATGACCAAACATAATTTTTGAATGCACCTGGTTGTTGATTATTGTGATAACTCTCTGACTACCTCCTTCGAATTCCACCTACGAAATGCAAAATTCTCTAAGAGGATTACATAGCCCATTGGCAGTTGTGGCTTCCATTCAAATTTAGGTCAAGGCACAAGGTCGCCATCGTGGCAACTATCAATATATTGACACCTTAAACTTTCAATCTTAGCTTGATAAAAAAAAAAAAAAAAATGACTGCCTTGGCTTGCGCCTTAACTATATGCATAGCATGACTAAAACGTACCACCAAGAGACTTTCTAACCCAAGACATATACTGATATACATCACATTGATCTATTATAAGATTTGTTCGGCTGCCTATGAATAGAGAATTTATTATCTCATTAGGAAGGTGGACTCTCCATGCGTTTGATTTGCGCTTACTCATCTTTTTGATGTCACTACAAAAAACGCGAGCTATAGCCGCGTTTTTTGGCCGCGTTTATAAAAAAAAGCAGCTATAGCTGATCTATAGCCGCGTTTTTAAGAAACGCAGCTATAGACATAATCTATAGCTGCGTTTTTCGAAAACGCGGCTATAGGTCCCCCTCTGGCTGCGTTTTCAAACGCAGCTCCAGCCTAATATTTTTTTTTTTTAAAGTGGGCCTGGAGCTGCGTTTGAAAACGCAGCCAGAGGGGGACCTATAGTCGCGTTTTTAAAAACGCGGCTATAGGTCCCCTTAGCCGAATAAATTTTCTTAAAGTAAAGACGTGGAGTTTGCAGCAGAGGGGGCCTATAGCCGCATTTTCCAAAAACGCGGCTATAGGTCCCCCTCTGGCTGTGTTTTCAAAAACGTGGCACAAAAAAAAAAAAAAAAAAAAAAAACTTAAACTTCCCACGTGCCCCCCCTTTCCCACCTACAGCCTCACCTACCCCCACTTTCAGTATAAGTTCTTTTCTTCTTTTTTCTTTGTTTTTTTCTTTCTTCAATCTTCCCTCTGAAGCTTCAGGTTCTCTCTTCCCTTCTTTTTTTTTTTTTTTTTTCTTTTCCTTTTCTTTCTTCCTTCCTCACTAACTCTTCAGGTTTTTTTTTTTTTTTTTTCCTTTTCTTTCTTCCTTCTTCACTAACTCTTCAGGTTCTTCTTCCTTTTTTTTTTTTTTTTTCTTTTCCTTTTTCTTTCTTCCTTCATTTTTCCAACGTAGCTCTTTTTTTTTTTTTTTTTTTGTTTCTTTGAAGTTCCTACATCTTTTTTCTTTCTTTTTTTTTTGCTCCTTTCTTTTGCAAGTCACGGCATTTTTTTTTTCCTTCTTCACTCCAACACATTTTTTTTCTTTGTTTCTTTCCAACTATTTCTTCTTTTTTTCTTCATCTCAGTCACTGATTTTTCTATAGATCTAGTTTTTTTTTTTTTTTTGTTATTTTATGTTTAGTTAGTAAGAAAATGGAGAAAATGCTAAAAATTTTGAATTTGTGCTATTGTGTCCCTGATATTGTGTTTATGTTTAAATGGGTTTGTGTTTCTGAGCTTGTACTTGAATGGTTTTAGTGTTAGATTTGGGTTGGCTTTGTTGAAAGAGAGGAGATTCATGGGTTTGTGTTTTTATATTTTGGAGCAAATTGTGGTTGTATTGTTAGTATGTTGTGTTTGATTTTGAATTTTTTGGGTTTGTATTTGATTTTGAATTTTCTGGGTTTTCGTTTAATTTTGAATTTTATTTTTGGTTTGAATTATGAATTTCTTGGGGAAAAAAAACACCCAGAAATTTTTTTTTTGTTTTTAAAAAAACCTATAGCCGCGTTTTTCAAAAACGCGGCTATAGGTCTCAGACTATAGCCGTGGTTAAAAAACGCGGCTTTAGGTCCAATCTTTAGCCGCGGTTGTAAAAACGCGGCTATAGACCCACAGGGGGCTGTTGCTGCGCCGCTTAGGCCGCGTTTACAAACGCGGCTCTAGAAAACGCGGCTATAGGCTATAGCCGCGTTTTTGGGGTCTATAGCCGCTTTTTTGAAACGCGGCTCTAGACCCCGTTTTTTGTAGTGTGTGTAACTTAAACTACTAGTGCCATTGTTAATGTTGTTTTTAAATTTAATTACATAAGGGTGTTTTCACTTTTTCTACTCAAAATTAACCCAAAATATATGAAAATGTCAACACAGCGACTTCACATAAAAAAATAAAAAATAAAAATCCGTGTCCAAACTCATGCAATCTATCCATCCTACAGTAATCCTTGCAAAGAAATCACACACCATGACTTCACATGAAAAAATAATCATGTAACGTATTATTTTTATTTTTAGAGTTAAAATTTTTTAAAAATGTTGTATATAAGTAGATGAAAGTAGTCCAATTGATGTATTAAATTATATAAAAATGCTAGATTTTTTGTTCTAATGGATATATTTTACATTTTACATTCAATTAACTAACAATACATTTTACGTGTTTACAAAAAGAAGTTATATATCCAAAATTAAAATTAATAAAATCCTATTTAAGAGATCCTATCTAAGTGATACTAAATTAATTGCAACTTATTATCTCAATAAATCATGAAAAAAATGAGTCTGTAGTATGTAGCTCAAGAGAAAATAAAAGGGATCCCAAATTATTAATTTGTAGTTCAACTTGTTTAATAATATCAAAATCAGGCCTAGTCAGGCTAACCTACATGCTGATAAAGCCTTTTATTTATTTATTGATATATAGATATGATAGAATTTAAACTTTTGGCGTTTAAGGTCCGTTCGGATGGAGGAATGGAAAAATGTGGGAGGATGGAAAATATTTAGTTTTCCCTCTTGTGTGTTCGGTTCGAGGGGTGAAAAAGTGGGAGGGTGGAAAACTCTTTTGTTCGGTTGGAGAGAAAAATGGAAGGATGGAAAATGTAATTTATAAAAATTGACTATTATACCCTTGTTACATAATATGTATAAAAAAATAGATTTATTTGTACTCATTACATAATATAAAATTTATCACATCATATATATAAATTTTTATTATTATAATGTAAAACTTAGATTAGGTCACGTTGAAAAAAAAAATGTTCAAGTCATGTGAAAAAAAAAGAAGAAGAAGAAGAAGAAGAGAGTTCAGGTAACGTTGAAAAGAGAGAGAGACAGAGAGAACGTTGAAAAAAAATAGGTTGGAAGAGGGTACTATTGTAAAAGTACTACCATAACATTTTTTTTCTCTCCAGATTTGTCTTCCGATTTGGAAGGAAAAAAAAAAGTGGGCCCAGAAAGAAAACTTTCTCCCCAATTTTCTCTCCTTCTTATTTTTTTTTCCCAAACGAACAGTGGAAAATAGTATTTTCCACTTTATTTTCCTTCATCTATTTTCCATCCTTCCTATTTTCCACCGAAATAGACGGACCCTTAATCTATGATAATTGCTTTTATTATCAAGTTTAGACACCAATTGATTTTTAGTGTACATAGGTTTTGAACCCTAAATCTCTTATTCAATAACAAGAGACTTTACTAGTTGAACTAATTAGAATTCATGGATTTTTCTTTTTCTTTTTTTGGTTGTCCATGTGTGAGTGTGTAACAATGTGGATTTTTCTTTACAAGAGACTTTACTTGTGACATTTCTTCAAGACTAATAACAGCCCACCTAATGGGAGTGGAAACTGCAAAAAAAAAAAAATTAGGGGCAAATTTATAATATTAAAAAAAGTTAGAGAATTGAGTTGAAAAATTGTTAAAGTTTTAGGGGCTGATTTATAATTTAGCCCTAAAAAGCATAAACCCAAAAAAAAAAAGGAAAAAAGAATGAGAGAAAAAATAGAGACTGATAAGTGATATGAGAACTTGAATTGTGATTTTTGTTAATACCAATAAAGTCCGTCGTTGAATAAGAGGTTAAAGTTTGAGAGGCTAACTTATAATTTAGCTCTAACATAAAGAAGAAGAAAAAAAGAAAAAGAAAAAGAGGATATATGAAATTAAATTGTGATTTCTTGTTAATAGTTAGTAAAGTCTTTTGTTGTCAAATAAGAGATATAGAGTTTGAATTCTGCCTATACTAAAATTAACTGATGTCACCAGGTTGATTGAAATTTTAGAGTATCTTTAAATAATATAAAATAAAAAGGAAGAAAGAAATATGGGCCCTTTTCCTATAAAGATACAGCCCAAAATCCGGGTCACGTTCTTTTCGCTCTGTTGGCTTTGCTCTCCCTCCCAAGCCCAGCCCAAAAACTCCTAAAATTGTAAATAGTTGGTTTAACCAATTGTCCTGCTGATGCTCTCTTCATTTTGGTTATAGTTAAAGCATCTCTAACAGATTAGCTAAATCTATTTGTCGGAGAACAAATCCCAAAAATCAACTCCAAATTCTTCAAATGCAAAATTTTTCCAAATTTTTTTTGAAGTTGCTACAATGCTGCTCTAGATATAGAAAACACTATAGCAACTCCAAAGGAATTTTTCAACTTAAAAAAAATCATACAACTCAATAAAAGACAATTCTTAATCTCTCCTCACACAACAGCTACAAACACAACAATCATTTCTCTTAAACATCTCTAAACTCAAGCATAATCAAAATACAAACCCAAAAACACAATCTCAAAATTAATCAAATCATAACAATAAAAGCAAAAAAAAGAAGCCATCTGACCCATCTAGGTTGCATTGGGGAGGAAGACGAGCGGCAGCGGAGCAGAAGATGTAGTTGTTCTTATCACGTAGAGAGCTAGAGAATGTTCTAAAAAGGAAGAGAGAGAGAGAGCCAGAGAAAGTGATCTGGAATCAAGTAGAAAAAGAAAAAGAAGGGAGCTTCACCCAAAAAAAGAAAACCGTGGATGAAATTAAAAGGAAAAATAATATAAATAAAAAGAGCATTAGTAGCAATTTAGTTTCACCAAAACACAAAAATGCGTGCTGCAATAAGAGCATCCACAGTAGACATGGTATATGTGTTAAATGCTATAATATGGCACATTTGGCACACCAAATACCAAAAACGGAGCTTTATCAAATATGCTAAATGTGCCAAATTTTTGCAACATTGAACAGTACCCTCACAATTTTGGCACGGTATGGACAGGAAATGGCATATGGTTTATTATTTTTTTATTCATCTCTCTCTCTCTCCTCTCACTTCTTTAATTTTTTTCTCTCTCCTCACAATCTATCTCTCTCTGTTGTTCTTTCCTCTTCAGATGCCATTCCTAGCTCCTCCCTCAACCTTAAACTTCAGCTCCTCCCTCAACCTCACAAACTGCCGATCTCGATCTTGATCTCGGCCAGCTCGATCCGATGGTTCTCGCTTCCTCTCCCTTCCACTATCAAAAATCAAGGGTCCAAAATTCCCCACGTGAACTTTGACCCATCAGATCCGATTCTACACCACAAGACCATCCGACGGTCAAGATTTCTCGGCGCTCCCGTACGACGTGTTGACGAAAATCACAGCGTCGTTTAGCCTCCAAAACCTTCGAGCCGCATCGCTGGTGTGCAGGTCGTGGAGCGAGGCGCTTAAGCCATTGAGAGAGGCGATGCTGTTGTTGTATTGGGGGAAGCGGTTCAAGCACGGTCAAGGTGGGGTAACCAAACACCACAAATGGGACGGCATCGTTCTCGCCTCGATCTCGCCTCTGTCAAGGTGGTTTTGTGTTTTTGGATGGTTGTAGTGGGTTGTGTTTGGTTGATTTAAGTTGTAGTTGGCTAATTTGAGCGGTGGTTGGTTGATTTAGGGATTTATGGTTGTGCTGATCTCTCTAGTTTTTTTTTTTTTTTTTTTTTTTTTTTAAGATGGTGTTGGTGGATGTGGGTTTGTGCCAGTGGTGGCTGGTCGGTGTTGTTGCTATTGGTGGCCATTGTTGCGGTAGTGGTGGATGTGTTGTTGTTGATGGTGATGTCAGGGGAAGATAATATATTATTTTAATGTGTAGTAAATATTATTTTAATGTATAGAATTGAATGATAGAACATCTGATAAATGAGATGTTGTAAAATGATGTGGTAAAATAATAAAGTAGGCTTTAAATGTTGCAAAATGGCATTTTTTATACCACATCTGCTGTGGATGCTCTAATGGTGCTACTGGTAAAATATTTTAGCCTCTTTCTACAATACACAGCTACTGTAGAGTAGTTTATAAACTTCTCTTTCTTTCTCTCATTAAACAAATATTAATGGGGTGTTTAGTAGAGTAGTTTGAGATGAGATTTTTGTAGTTTTTTGAAATTTGTGTGGGTAAAAAAGTGTATGAAAATGTGTGTTAAGTTGTTTAAAATGTAAAAATGTGAGTTTGAGAAGATCTACCAAACAGGCCCTTTACCCTTTTTTATTTCTCTCTCTCTCTCTCTCTCCGACTTCTCTTCTTTCTTCTGTTTTCCTCCTTTTTTTTCTCTCTCTAGCTATCTAGTGCCTCCCTCATCCCTCAGCTCTGTTGGAGCTTGATTTATGGGTTTCCGCCATTTGAGCTATTCTCTCTTTCTCTCTCTCAAAGTGACACCCACAACAGAACACAAAACTTCATAAGTGAACGTTGAGCCTAAGCCTTCAACACTTTTGCTGCATCTACCAGGTAACCCACTTCGCTATTTTCTTCAGTGGGTTTCTCTCATTTTTTTTTTCTTTTTGGGTTTCTTTTTTAGTGCTTGATTACAGAGAATTCACTCTAATTGATACTTTTAGCCTTTGGGTATTGTTGTTTTCTTTTTATTATGGAAGAGAGAGTGTTGTTTTGTTTAGGGTCTATTTTATGAACACAAAATTGTAGCTTTTGAACATGGTTTGTTTGGATTTTATGTGATATGAATGGAGTAAGTGCAAAGTTTTCATTTTGATCCCCTTCGACCTTTCTTGTTATTTGGGTTGGTGGTTTTTTTTTTTTTTTTCCCTGCCATGGACTGCTGCTAGTGGTGGTGGATGTTTGCGCCGTGTTGGTGTTTTTTTTTTGCCTGTGGATGTTTTTATTATTATTCTAATGAATTATTTTTATTATTTTAATCAAATAGCTAAAAATATGTATTCATGGAAGTTGGATTTGAAGAGATAAAATAGATAAAGTGCTATCACAAATCACAATATTATTATAATAAATCTTAAATAATATATTGTTATTAACTAATATTGGTAAGTAAAAAAATAATTTCAATGGTGGATTTAAATTAAAACTAATAACAATTTTTTAAGATTTTGTTGTGAATCTTGTAAAAGTATTACCAAAAATATTGTAGATATTACACTTCTTATTGAAAAATATGAAAAATATAGATATTGGAATGAACATAGGAAAAATACAGATATTAGAATGAATATAGAAAGAATAATTGATAATTAAAAAAAGAATAAAGAATGAACGAAGATATAACATTTAAATAAGATAGTAAGAGCATTCTCATTAAGAATGCTAAATGGTATAAATGCTAAATTTTAGCATGCTAAATGTTATAAAGGTTAAAAAGCATCCTCCATCAAATGTTTTAAATCCTATAAAATTTGCAATCCAGCTACAGTGGACTGCTATCTCTAGCAGCCCACTGTAGCAAGATTGTAAAAAAAAAAATTTGTTTAATCACTAGCCGTCCCAACCGCTTCCCTTTTCGCGCCTATCTCCACTGGTTTTCCCTCAATTTTTTCTTTTGGTTCACTCTTTCTCCCACGCCTACGCCTCTACCTCCTCTCTTTTTTTTTTTCTTCGTTCTCCCACAATCCAAGCCACTCTCCCCTTCCCTCAATCCACGCCGCCAAACCCATCTCCTAATCACTACTCCCTCTGACAGAACCACCATCACAAACACAACCTCTTCTTCCTTTGAGTGAACCCATACCGAACCCACTCTTCTCTCCCCGACTGAACCCACCGAACCCACTCATCTCTCCCTGATGTGCTCCGACGATTTTGTGGGTCTAGGTTTGTGGGCCTGAGTTCATGGGTCTGGGTTTGTGGGTCTGGGTTCGTGGATCTGCGTTCGTGGATCATCGACGTGACTGGAGTTAAGATCGGGGTGGTGGGTTTTGGTTGGAGTTGAGAACGAGGTGGGTGGGTGGTGACTGAGGTGGGTTGCTGTGGCTGAGGCGTGGGTTTCTGGGATAGTTTTGTTTTTGTTTTTCTGGTTGATGGTGGTATGAGGATGTGGGTTTGGGTGGTGATGGCTGGCAGTGGCTAGCCGTGGGTCTTGGGCTTGATGGGTTTTGCTTGCCGTGGCCGCCGTGGGTCTTGGGATTGTGGGTTTTGTTCGCCGTTCTATCCTCCACCTCCCTCTCTTCCTCTCACGGTGAGGCTTCTCTCTCAAGTTTAGTTTAGTTTTTTTTTTTTTTGGCTATGGGGTTGATTTTTGGATGGATGCTGATTATGGTGGCAGTGGGTTGGCCATGGGTCTGGGGCTGTTGAATGTTGATGGTTCATGGTGGTGGTGGCTGACTGGGGTTGCTTGGACTGAGAAGAAAGGGTGGAAAGAGAGAGTTGTAAAATAAAAATAATATTATTTAAATGAAGTTGTAAAAAAAATTGAATGTTTGATGTTTGGTGGATTGTAAAATGGTATGTTAAAACTGATAAAGTAGGATTTTGAAGTGGTAAATGCTAAAATATTTAGCATTCTTGATAAGAATGCTCTAAAGGATAGAGAATCCAGTAGAGGGCATATTTGAAAAAATAGGTAACTAAAATTTAAATGTCACGCAGTGAGGGTGAGAGAGAGAGAGAGAGAGAGAGAAAGTGTGTGTTTCTTATAGAGAGCAATGGCGAGAGAAAGAAAGCAATGTCTTCCTTCCCTGCATCAAGCGCTGATGACTTCTCCGACGAATTCGCGACGAACTTTGACTTGTCCGTCGACTATGGCTCCACCATGCTTGAGGCCCCCGGATTCAAAGGTCCAAACCCTAGCTACTCCCAGCCTTCGTTTGAATCGATTCAAGTGGAGAACAAGAACGAGAATGACAACAAGAACGGTGACTTTCCGGTCGACCATGCCTCTACCGTGCCTGAGACCTACGGATCCGAAGGCTTAAACCCTAGCTTCTCTCAGTCTTCGTACGAACTAATCCCTCTGGAGAACGAGAACGATAAAGGTTACGGTGGTTTTGGTGAAAACGACATCAGCGACGATGGCGTTTTTGTCTCCAACGGTACGGTGCTTCCTCTACCGACCGAGATAAAGTCCAAGGAAATTTTCACTCTTCAAGAATGGAGGCGGTGAGGATTTCATTTCAATTCGTTCGATTTATTTTTATTCAGTTTTTCATCTCCGATACAATCTCTCTTTCCTTTTCTCTCTGTTTTTCATTTTTCCACCATTGTTACTCTAAGCTCTTCTTTTAAGCTTTACCTCCAGTTTACAATTCAAATTCAAATTATCTGAGAATTTATTTTTCTCTCTGTTTCTCATTCTCCACTGCTGTTAGTTTATACTCTTCTTTAAGCTTTAGCTGTAGTTTACAATTCAAATACAAATTAGATCTGGAAAATTTGAATAATCTGAGAAAACTCTTTTATTTGTTTGCTTGCCGTGACACCCCTGCCTGTCACGGTGTAAGTACTCTCTTTTACTCCGTTCCTCATGGCATGCTCCTAGTGGTTCGAACTTAGCTTTGCCTCTTTTAGGTGGCATGTCATCCCAGCAGGACACTGCCTCCAAAAGAGCTTGAGTAGGAAACACAAAAATGGGTTTTTCCCTCTCTCCACCGCCAAACCATGCCCTCTTACCTCTGATCCATGACCCAGCATTTCCTGTATTAGCTGGGTACAGGCTGGTGGTGTCTGGGCCTTGCGCGTGCCTTACTTCCATGCTTGTCCAAATTCTGCCCGCTGCTCATGTGTTTGCCACGGTCTGAAGGTCCATCTACCCATTCTACCATTCGTCTTTGGATTTTTATGGCGTGAGCTGCTTCCTTTGACTTTTCATTTATGGCTTGCCTTTTTTAGAGGTTGGGCCTTGCCCGATTGTGGGCTGTTCCGTGCTTTTATTCTCAGCCTTGTTATTTACTTCCTGCCACATCATTTATGCCTGCCGTGAAGTTTGCTTGACCTAGGGTTGCTGGGTCTCTTCGGGCTTTACTGTTCATTCCTTCTCTGATGGCCCAATAAGCTCATTAGGCCCTTTTACTACTTGCGGGCTCCCTCATCCCGCCTACTTCCCTTTGGGCATCCTTGGTCCTTTTACTTTCTTGGGGCATCCTCGGCCCTTTCCAATTCTATGCTTCCCATGGACCTTTACTAACTCCTTGGGTTTCCTCGGCCCAAGTGCTTCATATTTCATCTTTGGGGCTCATGGATTCTCCATTGCCCCTTACTCTCTTTACTTACATTGCTTTGGGCCTGTTGTGACAGCTATGGTCCATTCTCACTTTTCTACATCCATACTGCCCATGAGTTTGCTATTTCTTTCTTCTGGGCCTTCTTAGGCCCATTTACTTTTTCAGGGTCTATTTGTTTGTTTTATGGACCCATGATCCATTATTCCTGCCACTTAGGCCTAATGGAATTTCCATCCTACTCTCTTCTACCCATGTCCTTGGGCTTTCCCTTCTGTTGGACTTCTAAAAGAAAAAATGAGCATCTACATTTAGCCTCCTAAGCATATGAAATGCTCTTGCAGTTCATATGCAAATAAAGACTTTCTTATCCCTTCTGTTTTCTTCTTCTTCTTTTCCTTCGTGGGCTTTTTCGAAAAGTGGGCCCCCAACTCATATACATTTTTTTTCTTTTCCTACCGTGAATAGTGTTGTCTCTTCGAATTTTCCAGTTTAGCAGTTATTTTGAAACACAACCTTCGCTTCATTAACTTCTTCCCTTATCCACCGACTGACCCATCGCATCCCTTCGCACCCTTCCCCATGGCGCTGGTATTTAAGACTGTGTCCCTTCAAATTTTCGGACACAAACACCCTTTCTCTTCTCTGTTCTTCTTTGTGTCCTTTTTCCCTACCATCACAAACTGTCTTCTTCGATCGACAAATACTCCATGACAGTGGCGAAAGGTCAAACCTCTTTTCGCCATAAGGGGAAAGAGGTTGTTGATGATCCTGCTGCGCGTGAAACATGAGAAGAGGCCGCCTATTCTGAATCAGACCACTCCTATGAGGAAGTGGAACGGCGCGACCCCAACAGCAAGTGTGTCCCCCTTATAGATCCTTGGTATGATGTTCACGACCATTTCCCTATAGTCCCCGGTGATTATGCGCCGCCACCGCCAGGCCGTGTGTGGCCCACCCTTTGTCAGTGTAACCCCAACGTTTCTTGGGCTCCATTGGCCTCTTCGATTTCCAATCTCTTTATCTGCCAAGGCATTTTCACTCCTGTACCCATCCATTTTGAATTTGGGTCCGGCGTCGCCTTGGGTTGGAAGGAGTGGGTAGATAGAGAGTTGTCCGATACGGGGTTCATGGGTTTACTACAGCGAGCCGGTGTATTGAAGGCCATCATTCTATCCCGTCATTTGGCTAATTTTAGAGACTTATTTAATCTCCGCCATTTAGTTCGTCAATGGTGCACCACTACCCACACCTTCTTCCTCCCCAGCAGTGAGATTACCGGAACCTTGGAGGACGTGGCGAATCAATTGCTTTTGCCCATCCTTGGCGACGTCGATCCCGCCACTCTTGAGCTTTCTCCGGAAGAAGAGGCCATAGAGACCGAATTGAAGAAAAGGATGAGTGGTAATGCCAAGTTGTCATTCTGAATTGGTTCTTCTTCAAAGCTTTCCGTTACTGCTAGCCATGCAGCCTTTGTCACATTCTGGTTATGTAAGTTTGCTTTTGGTTCTCACCCCCACTATGCTGTGAAGCCCTTGTACTTTCGATTGGCCATTAAGATTTCTGCTGGGGTGAGTCTGCCACTAGCACCCATGTTCCTGGGGCATCTATATGTCCAACTAGACATCCTGCGGAGTGATAAGAGTCAGGCAGGTTCTTGTCACTTAATCACCACTTCTGTTCACAGTACCATCTTGCAGCATATGTTGTATGAGCACTGTGCCAAGCGTCTGGCAAAGTGTAGGCCCGTACGTTTTGCCAAAGAGAAGTACAGTTCGTGTTTGAAGGTTATCACGGACTTCTGTGGTAGGTTTGATTCCAATTTTCCTTTGGCTTTTCGTTAGGCTGGTTTAAAACCGATTGAGCATCCTATTGTTGAATTCTTGGATAAAGGAGTTGGGTTTTTTTTAGGGCATATAGGAATTTAGGTACAGGTTATACATGTATGGATTCTGTTATAGGCACATTTGTTGATGTTATTGGCACTACCACCCCGCTGACTAGCTTTGAGGAGAGGGGTATAACGTACTTGGCAGCCACCAACGCTGAGTTGTTGCCTTATTTGGCTGATGAAGGCGTCAGGTTTGTACATTACCCTACTAATCGGGTGAGGAGGCAATTTGGACTGGATCAGGACATTCCTAATGACATCTCTTTTCTTGCGGAGTCTCCCACTTCCATTCGCCTTTTCCTGCGGCATACTGCTTTCGAGTTTTGGAGCTAGCACTTCACCACAATTACTATTCCAGGCTCTCGAAGGGAAGGCATTTGCACTGCTGCTATGCACAGGTACTAGCAGGCAGTGATGACTTCTTTTGAGAAGGAATTATTGGGTAGTCGCGAATTTTCCCTCATCCCTCCCGATGGGCTTGGTGCGGTTGTCTCTGCCAATCCCTGCTTACTTTTACCTTCTGCATCTGTGCTGGCTTATGCTAGGAAACAAAGTCGTTCTGCCATATTCAAGTGGGTTGAGGAGGAGAAAGGGTGGTACTAGCATGCTGGCGATTACCCCGCGGGCTGGGAGAAGAGAGTGAAAGTGACTAATATCCCTATGCCAGCGAAGAAAGGTTCCACCAAGTCCAAGTCTGCAAAGAAGAAGGCAGGTGATGACTCCTTTAAGACTTGCTCAGATATTGTTCCTTTCGAAAGTGATCTCCCTTCTATGAGTAACATCGTATTAAAGAACACTACTTCTCTTTCCATTCGCACCCGCTCTAGCAAGCGTTCCGCCGCAAGCAAGACTAGGCCTACCATGCCTCGGCCATCCACTGATGCTCCTCATTTCAGCAGGACGCAGGGCAGTAAAAGGAAAACTTCTCCTCCTAGAGCGTCCACCACTATTGAGCGCAAAGTATGTCATCTCTAACCTTCCCTTATTCTTTGTCATTCTTGTATAGGATTCTTCTTGCGGCTAACTCTGTGCTCCTATTGACTTGCCCCCTTCTTCTCATTTTTTTCTTTTGCAGTCAAAGTACAAGGAAGACTCATCTGCTACCCATCCTATTCTGCTTGATGAGCCCGAGTTTGAAGTATGCCTCCTTCTTCCCTTTTCTCTTCCTCTTTTTTTTTTTTGTCATATACGTGTCCTTAACCTACGTCTTTTGTTTTCTCAGGCCGATCCTAAACCCATCTCTGTGTATCACCCTACGACTGAAGAGATTTCTGCCTCCAAGGGTACTCCTATGGAGGGCTTCTTCGACGGGCCGGATATGGTGTTCCCTGCTGCGACCTTTGCTACTCCTGCTGCTCCACAAGGAGTTCCTGCTGAAGGGGTTAGTGAGACCATTCCCATTCCTGCCTCGACTCCCATTTCCCAAGAAGGGGCCATTCTTGCTGCTGCTGTTCAGGCCGAGGCTGTTTCTTCGATCCTGCCCCTTATTATCTCCACTAGTGATCCTTTTGCATCTCTATCCCAGGCTGCGAAAGACGACTCCTTCTTAGTGGTCACCCCCACCTCCATTCCTATATCTGTCACACGTGGTCTTGATGCGGACTTGTCCTCTAAAGAGTTTGAGGATGTTCTTGAGGGCCCTGATGATGAACCTGCCAAGAAAAAGAGGGTTTTCGAATCTGAAGGAGAAGAAGAAAGCTCTAGTCACGGAGTTGAATTCATGGGTATATATCTCCATGTGTTGCCAAATTTCCTTTCCCTTTTTTTTTTGTTATCTCTCCTTTATATAATATCAGTGACACTCTTTCTACTGCCGTTTCCCGTTATTTTGCAGGTCCATTCTTTCTTATTGCAGAGACCTCTGAAGAGCTGGAAGTTGCAGCAGACAAAGATATGCCTACAGTTACTTCCTCAGCCACACTTGTAGCACATGTTCCTGCCGTTCCTACAACCCCCATTCTCGCAGGCCCTAGTGAGTTCCTCTTTTCCTCTTCTCTTCATCCCTCATTCGCTGTGAGTTTCAATTTGCTTGCCTCGCGTATTCTTATTCCACTACTTACACCTTCTACCAGGTTCACTTCCCACCGTTCCTTTTCAATCTGAGGTGGGTAGCAGTTCTGCTGCAACGCCAGATCTGGCGAGCGAGGCTACAGCCTTCTTCATCCGCTTCGACCAACACGAGGTTAACGACCTCAATCCTGCAAATTCTGGGGTTTCGAGCCTCCCTATGTCGACTTCCATGGTTTTAGGATACTTGAGGATTGCGCTTCCCACCTCGTGGCGATTTACAGTAGCCGCAGTGACTTTATGCGAGAATTTCGGTATAGTCGTTCTACTAAGGAGCATTTTCTGAAGCTGCTAGGAAGTGTAATGAACAATATCGAGCATAATTTTATTGACACTGTTTCAACTGAGAGGATCCTGCAGTGGAGGGCAGCGATTCAGGAGCTTGTCAGTGTTGGGTTCGCTGTAAAGTTCATCTTGGACCACCTCTGTGAGATTGCTCGTGCCCTTTTTATGAGGAAGGTTCAGCCTGTCATTGATGCCATTGATACACGCCTTGAGGTTCTGAAGAAGGAGATGGCGGACTTGGAGGGTCTTCGTGAGTGCCTTGTTTCTAGCATTGGTGGTTCCAGCCGTTTTGGTGACCAGACTCTTATTTCTAGACTTCGTTGATGATGATATGGTTTCCTTCTTTTTCTACCTAGTACCTCTTATATTTTCCTTCTCTTTTCTCTTTTTTTTTTTAGCACTTATTTGGCGGGTTTACCACAATTTGGGTTTTGTAACTATAAAATGCTACACTTGGTAACTGCTTTCTTTTCTTGCTACTATTATGACATGGGATGTTTTATAATACTTCATAACTTTTCATTACATATTTCATGAAAGCATGTTATAGTTCCTTGTTTTCGTGACATGGTCACTTGAAAGATAAGAGAAAATAAAAGAAAACAAAAGGGAAACATAAGACTCTTAAAAAAGAAAAAAAGAAAAAATGTGATTTCGTGACCTCTCGTTCTTCTTCCTTCTACGCATAATAACATTTCAGCTATTTCCCATTGATGGGGTCCATCAAGTCCTTGCCATCCATCTGGGTTAAGCGGTAATACCCAGTGGGATGCGCCTCCCTTATCACAAAGGGTCCTTCCCATTTTGGTGCAAACTTAGACGGCTCTGCCATGCCTCACCTAGCGTAGTTTGACACTTTCAACATGAGCTGTCCTTCTACAAATACCCTTTCCGTGAGATTGCTCGTGCCCTATTTATGAGGAAGGTTCAACCTGTCATTGATGCCATTGATACACGCCTTGAGTATCTGAAGAAGGAGATGACGGACTTGGAGGGCCTTCGTGAGTGCCTTGCTTCCAGCATTGGTGGTTCCAGCCGTTTTGGTGACCAGACTCTTATTTCCAGACTTCGTTGATAATGATATGGTTCCCTTATTTTTCTACCTGGTACATCTTATATTTCCCTTCTCTTTTCTCTTTTTTTTAGCACTTATTTGGCGAGTTTGCCACAATTTGGGTTTTGTAACTATAAAATGCTACCCTTGGTAACTGCTTTCTTTTCTTGCTACTATTATGACATGGGATGGTTTATAATGCTTCATAAATTTTCATTGCATATTTCATGAAAGCATGTTACAGTTCCTTGTTTTCGTGACATGGTCACTTGAAAGATAAGAGAAAACAAAAGGGAAACATAAGACTCTTAAAAAAGAAAAAAAAAAAGAAAAAAAAGAAGGTGATTTCGTGACCTCTCGTTCTTCTTCCTTCTACGCATAATAACATTTCAGCTATTTCCCATTGATGGGGTCCATCAAGTCCTTGCCATCCGTCTAGGTCAAGCGATAATACCTAGTGGGATACACCTCCCTTATCACAAGGGGTCCTTCCCATTTTGGTGCAAACTTAGACGGCCTTGCCATGCCTCGCCTAGCGTAATTTGCCACTTTCAACACAAGCTGTCCTTCTGTAAATACCCTTTCCTTAGTCGTCTTGCCGCAGGCTTCCGTCATCCTTTGTCTATATCTGCAGCTGCGCTCCTGTGCTTCTTCTCTTTTTTCGTCAAGCCCTTCTAAGTCGTCATACCTTTCTGCTGCAAAGACCTCCTTCTCCTTTTCTTTTTCTTTCATTTGCATAACCCGTAGGGAATGGGTCATTATTTCTGCTGGGCTCATCACTTCTGTTCCATAGACTAGAGAGAAGGGTGAAAATCCTATGGCTGACTTCGGCAAGTTTCTATAGGCCCAAAGGGCATCTGGCAGATGCGTTACCCATCCTCCTGTATACTCTTGACTCATTTTACTGATGATTTTTATGAGGGTTTTGTTTGTCACCTCTGCCTGTCCATTTCCTTGCGGGTAGTAAGGCAATGATCGATGGTGTTTAACCTGGTAGAATTCTAGCATCTTCCTTACATTACTGTTGACAAACGGCGTGCCATTATTGCTGATGATTCTATGGGGCACCCCAAACCTTACAATTATATTTTCCTTAATAAGTTTGCCACCGTTCCTCCCGTGGCTTTGCGAAGTGGCACTGCCTCTGCCTATTTGGTGAAGTATTATGTAGCCAGTAGGATTCATATGTATCCGCGCGGTGGTGGGTTAACTGATCCTACCAAATTAAGCCCCCAAGTATGGAATGGTCATGGGATAACCATACTGTGCAAGTGTTGCGGGTAGGTGTGAATCAAGTTAGCTTGCACCTAGTAGCTGTGACATCTTTTCATGAATTCTGCCGTGTCCCTTTTCATGGCAGGCCAGTAGTAACCTATCTGTAGTAGGCATCTGTATAGCTTCTTTTTCCCTTGATGCTCACCACATTGTCATGCGTGTACCTCCTTTATCATACTTTTCGCTTCCTCAGGGCCCAAACAATGTAATGGGTCTCCATCATACCCTTTTTTGAAGAGGACCCCGTCGTGCAGAAAGTAACATGTTACTAGCCTTTTAAGCTTGTATCGCTCACTATGTTTTTGTGGCAGGATACCTTCTGCCAAGTACTGGATGAATGGCTCTCTCCAATTTTTGTTGATGAACACAGCGTAGCTTTCTTCTCTGTCAGTCGTAAGCTGGCAGGTCTCGCATTGGACTTGGACTTGGTCTGCGTCCTTTCCCATAATCGGCTAGTAAAAGCCTGCCTTTCGGAGTCTGCGGTAAAGGCTGATCTCTCCATAGGATCTGCAAGTCTTGTCGTGTACCTCCTTCAACTTCCTCTGAGCCTCTTCTTGTCCCACACATCTAGACAAAATCCCACCTGGCATCCTGTGATATAGTTCTCCTCTTACCAGGGCATAATCTTTTAGTACCTTTATTAGGACCACCTCCTTTTATTAGGGCCTCCCTTATTGGATTCTGCCAATCCTCTTTACATTGTTCCTCTTGGAACTTTTCCTTCAATATTTCGATAATAGATTCTTTCCTCTTGTTGACTTCTATCTTGGCGCTATCCCCTTTGAATACTATTTATGAGCCTAACGCGGCCAGCGCATTTACGAACCGATTTTCGCTTCTCGGTGTGTGCTCTATTTCAAAGGTCGAGAACCTTTCCTCCATCTTCTGGGCCATTACCCTGTAAAGGGCTAGGCTGGGTTCCTTTAAAGAGAAACTCACTTTGGCCTGGTAGACCATTAGGTTCGAGTCCCCTATCACTTTAAAGTGTTCAACCCCCATTTCAAGGGTTGTGGCTAACCCTGTTAGATAGGCTTCATATTCCGCCGTGTTATTTGAACAGGGGAATTCCAATTTGAATGATAGCGCTATAGCCTCGTTTTCTTCATGATACAGAACTACTCCCACTCCCCCTAATTGGGTAGTAGAAGACCCATTAAATTTCATCACCCTCCGTTCTCCGATTTCTTCTGCCGCAGTTACTTCTCCTGGGACTTCATCATCGAGCAGGAATTCTTCTTCTCTTGGGAACTGTGCTAACAGATCCGCTATAGCTTGACTCTTTACTGCCTTGGGCATTCCTGCCTTTAAGTCATACTATGATAATTGTAGCAACCAATGAGATATTCTGCCGGAGAGAATTGACTATTGCAATAAGGCTTTGATGGCGTGAGACCTAGTCATCAGCCACACCTCATTGGCCAGGAAATAATGATGTAACCTTTGCGAGGCATACACAATAGCCAAGCATGCTCTTTTTGCCCTTGCGTAGCGAGTTTCTGTGTCTTTTAGAGCTCGAATGATGTAATAAACTGGCTGTTCCATACCATCCCCATCCTCCTGGGTGATCAGCGCACCTACGGCATACTAGTTGGTGGTTAAATATAGTAGCAGTGGCTTTCTGCAGCTTGGAGCTTGTACGGTAGGAAGATTCATCATAATCTGCTGTAGCCTTTTAAAGGCTGCCTGCTGTACCTCCCCCCATCCAAAGTTTTTCCCCTTTTTTAGCAATTTCCCGAAAGTAGAGGTGATGGATGCCAGTCCGGGGATGAATCTTTGGGTATATGAGACTTTCCCAAAAAAACTTTTCAACTCCTTTACTGTGGCTGGAGGCTTCATAGTGGCTATGTCGCTTTAGCTGAGTCTACGTCTATTTCTCTGAAGATACTCCCAATGCACATTTGAGGGGGTTCATTCTTAGCTTGAAAGTTCTGCACCTTTCGAATACCCTCCTCAACACTTGGATATGCTCTTCCCGCTTCTTTGACTTCACCACTATGTCATCCACATAGTCTTCTAATTCACGATGCATCATGTCATGGAATATCGCCGTCATTGTCCTCTGATAAGTTGCACCTGCGATCTTTAACCCAAATGGCGTTACTGTATAGTAAAATTTGTCTATAGGTGTTCTGAAAGTAGTCTTTTCCACTTCCTTTGGTGCCATTCTGATCTGATTGTATCCACTGAACCCATCCATGAAGGAAAACATGGCGCTTCCTACCGCAGAATCTATTAGTAAGTCCATGTTTGGTAGTAGGAATTCGTCTTTTGGGTAGACTCTGTTGAGATTCCTGAAATCTACGCAGCACCTTATCTACCCGTTCTTCTTTTTCACTGGCACTACGTTGGATAACCAACGTGGATGTTGAATGGGTTTGATGAATACTACGGCTAACAACTTCTGTACCTCCTTGACTATTTTCTCTTCTATTTCAGTGTGAAATATTCTGGTAGGCTAGACAACTGGCCTGGCCTTTGGGTCCACATTCAGCGTATGCACTACTAGCCCAGGATCTAATCTTGGATTTTCACTATAATCCCACGCAAAAATGTCTTTGTATTCCTTCAACAGTAGTATGAACTTTAATTTTTCCTTTTCTGATAACTTCAAACTGATCGAGATGGGCCTTGGTTCCTGTGAGTCGGATCCCAAGTTGACTTCCTCTAACTTCTTTTCTGCCATAACCTGTACACATTTGTCTACCGTAACCTCCTCGTCTCTTTCTCCATGATTTCCTTCTTCTGAGCCTTTTTGAGCTATGCAACGCACTAGGCTTTTATGCTGCCATTCTTGTCTAGAGCCCGCTTGTGTTTCACTTATGGGTCCCATGCACCTTCATAGTTTATACACGATCCTGCCGTCGGGTCCTCGGGCCTTGACACATTACAGCGTGTCATCTGGTTCTACAGCAGGCGTTTCTTTTCTCTTCTTCTTTTGAGAGAGTAATTCTCTTAGATCAGGTTCTGGGTCACCTCGAACGTCTTCCTACCTAGGGACAAAGGTGTCACTTGGTTTCGATACTGAGCTTTCCCCGGACGGTGCCCATTGGTCATAAAACATGGTTTCTACTAAATGAGCCTCTGCTTGCTCCAATCGCGATGGGTTTGTTGCTATACGTATCATCCTGCTATTCAACCTCTCTTTCACGCACTAGTGATAGGTAAATGGCACCAGCCGGTGTTTATCCAGCCACGGCCTCCCTAAGAGCACATGGTATGAAACCTCCGTTTTTACCACATGGAACCGAGCTAAAGAGGCTATAGGGCCCACCTTTAACCACAATTGAATGTGGCCTGCGGTTTATTTACTGCTTCCTCCGAACCCAATTACTTCCATTAGGCACCTTTGGATTTTTCTTTTTGAAATTCCTGCCGCCTACAGGGTGCTTAATGATACCAGGTTTACTGAGGCACCTGTATCCACCAAGGCCCTCTATATAGGGATCTGATTTATAGACACGGCTAAATAAAGAGGCCTCCTGTGGTCAGGGCATCCCACTTCCATGTCCTCATTACTGAAAGTGATTTTAGTTGATTCCTGCAAGAGAGCTCTATCATCTGCAACTTCTGCTAACAAATATTCCACTCCCGCCCTGAAGGCAATGCTTACCAGGGCCTCTGTAGCTATCTTCCGCTCTTTCGCCATAAGGCCTAGTTGGTCAAACAAATTTTTGAATTTGGAGCTCTTCTGTATGGTGGTGATTTTCGTGGCAGGCATGGTTGGATTCTCTTCTTCATCTTCCCCTGGATCTGCGCAGATTACTACCGCTACTACACCCTTCCCTTTATGGTTTGGGAGTGGGTTCCTTTCAACTTCTTTCTGCGAGAGCTCCAGGGTCCCTTCTTTGATCCTACGGTGCCCAACATTTTGTGGTAGGATGTTACACATAATTGTGCAAGCGGCAGAGATGTGGGTCCCTCCGCCTTTCTTCTATGGGCTCCCTAGAAACTTGGTTGGGCTTAAAAACTTTATCTGCTTTCCATCTGTCCAAGAGCATATCCAGTTCCTTTGGGGTGCATGGTATTGGTAAAGGGGTATCATACTCCCTCCCATCTGTTTTTCTCTTCCTTTTGCCAGTGGATGCCACCATGGCCTGCGGGACGTTTCTTTTGTCAAAACTTGACCTCACCGATTAAGCAGTCTTTCTGGCCTTTTGTAACAGCTACGCAAATTGGGAGATCTCCAAGTTTTCCAGAACAGCTTTGTATTCTCTGATCATATTCATCATACACATCTCCACCAATGTCTTTTCTTCACAATGGTTATAGCAATCAAGCGCTATGTCTCTGAATCACTTGATGTACTCCATTAAATCATCTCCGTTTCTTTGCTTGGTAGCTTGTAAAGTAGCAAGCGTTACTGTTTCCTCTCCGTGGAAGTACTTAGTGCAAAATTCATCCACCATGTCATCCCAGGTTGGGATTGATCCCGGTTTTAGGCCTATGTACCAGGTGTAGGCACGATCGCATAATGATTTGGAAAACTCCCGCAGACATAAGTCCTCGTCTGCAGCATAAAGGCCAAGAGTGCCAATGAATTTGCTCACATGCTCGACAACACTACCCTTCCAATCGTCATATTGCGCGAAAGCGCGTGGTTCATACCTTTTAGGATATGGTTTGCTAAGCACTCTTAACGGTTAAGGAGGTCTCCGTGCATAAAATCTTTCCTTGAGTGCTCTGGCCCTCTCTTACTCTAAGAGAGCTGCTACTTCAGCCATAGTGATGTAGCGTTGTCCTTCATTCTGCAGGGCACCTCCGACTAGCGTTTCCTTCTTGTCTGTCGCATGCTTTGGGACGCGTTGGCTTCCTTTCTCCATGGTCTTTTCTGTCTTTAATTGACGGATTTCCTCCATCATCTGTTGTTGCGAGTGTTGCAGTGCTTGGAGCACATCAACAAAAGCATTGGTATTGTCAGCGGGATTCCTTGCCTGCGGTTAGGGTTCAACCCCCAATCCGTTGATGTTTTCTACGTGGTTAGGCTGATGGGGAGTTGTTGGCCTCGACTCAACCTGCGAGGGGACAACACTAATGTTTCGCGTCGTCCTGGATGTTGGCGACATTTTTTTGCGAGGATCTTTGTCCCTGTCTGTTTCCCAACTCCCCAATGGAGTCGCCAATTTAAATGTGTGGGCCTTTTTTGCAAATGTTGGGCTGGGCCGCCTACTGATACACTAGGCCCAAAGTTTTCTAGATCAAGGAGTTGGGATCGGTCCAATAGCAACCCTCCTTGGTCCGGCTTGTGCGCAAACGATACCCCTATTAACCAGGCTTTGATCACATACCCATGGTAGGCAGAACTGTTACATTAACTACGGCAGACAGATACAATAAAGACAATAATGGAAATTCCTTTGCGATTCGGACAAAAGTGAGTAATGGGCTTTGATAAGGAATGCTCGTTTTATAAAACAGCAACAAAGGGTAAGTATTGAATGAACAATAATAAGCTTATTAAAATAAATAAATGTCAGTTTGCCGTATCGAGTTACGTTGTCAAATCTAAGTCAAGAAGGGGAATCACCTCTTCAATACGACTAATCTGTCCAAAAGGAGAAATTAACTACTTTGAAGTGGCGGGCCTTAATGACTTGTGTTTATAGAGGTCCTTCGCTGTTACCAGAGAACATAGGTCGAAGAGGGAGAGGGAGATTAACCTACTCGGTGCATGTTACCACTCTGTTCTCTCTGTTTTTTACTCTTCTTTCTATTCCTTAGTTCTTTCCTTCCTTTCTCTTTGTTTTTTACTCCTCTTTCTATTCTCTCTAATTCTTTCTTTCATTTTTCTTGGTTTTTTAACTCTTAGTGTTTTTTCTTAGTTTCAGTGATTATCCTCCCATTGGTTCCCCTCCCCCCTCTGCCGTGCACAACGAATGCTCCTTATATAGTGCCAGTCGTACCTGGCTTTTACCATTTTAGCCCTTAATTTTTTTTTGTCTGGTGCGGGTGTCCTTACTAACCATTACTAATTAGTCAGTCACCCAACCAGCGCCACTTACCAGCGCTAGCCGCGCCACTCCACCTCACCAGGCAAAGAAAACTCTTTTGTTTGTTTGCTTGTCATGGCACCCCTGCCTGCCACGGTGTAAGTACTCTTTTCCTCTCCGTCCCTCATGGCATGCACCTAGTGGTTCTAACTCAGCTTTGCGTCTTTTGGGTGGCATTTCATCCCAGCAAGACACAGCCTACAAAAGAACTTGAGCAGGAAACAAAAAAATGGGTTTTTCCCCTATATGTATACCCACACACACATATTAGAATGATGTATAACAAAAATACAACTATAATCTCTAAATGACCAAAATACTCTTAAATCTAAAAAATTACCAAAATTACCCTAAATTGTCAAAATGACCAAAACACCCAAACACTCTAAAATTACTGAAATATTCTTAAAACCTAAAAATGACCAAAATACCTTGAGAATCTAAAGATTTATTGAAATACTTCCCGAAACTTAAAAATGACAAAAATGCCCTCGAAACTTAAAAAATGACTAAAATGCCACCTATGAGAGACCTTGAAAGTGCCTCTAAAAAAAGAGAGAGTTTTTGGAGTGCATTTTAGGGCGCCTCTCTTTTTGGATAAGTGGTGTGGAGTCGCCACTTATTTTTATACAAAAAAAAAAATACATGATTGAATTGTTCCTCTATCATTGATTGAATAAAGAAAATACATGTTTGAAGAATTGAAAATTACATGGTTTTGGGTCCTAGTTACAAACTACCAAATAGTTACATGGTTTTTTGTCCTAGTTATATTCTACCCAAAATAAAAAATAAAGACATGACATAGATCTACCTATCCAAAAGAACTAGATTCGGAGGCTAGGTTACGGAATGGGAAGGTGTTAGACACCCATTCCACCCATACAGAGTCTGGTCTTCTAGACTCTTGTGACCAATGTATCCCTTTTGTGCATTCTATGAATGACATGTTGTATATACACAAATTTATTTATGAATGAATCCTCTTCTTTGTTTTAAAAAAAGTTCAGATCTATTTTAGTGATAAAAAAATGGTTTTTAGTTTATAAAAATCTAATATGTTTTTGTAGGTTTAAAAAAAATATTGAAAAGATTTTTTATGAAAAGAATTTTATTCATAAGATAAATTTATGCTGCATGAACTAAATAAAACAAACAACCAAGAATACAATTGTGCATAATCTTTTTCTTTGTTTCAAAATCTACATATGTTAAAGAAAAATCAGATAAGTATCCAAGAAAGATACAAAGTATCCAAGAAAGATACAAATCAGTTTTTTATTCGAAAAAAATTCAGATCTACATCTAATAAAGATACAAATCCGCTTTTGTTTAAGAAAAATTCAGATCTACATCCAAGAAAGGTGCAGATCTGTTTTTATTTTTAAAAAAGAATTGGTTATATGTAGATCTTTGAAATTAAGAAAGAGATCACAACAATTATATAAAAAAAATCAAGATCATGCTTTAACAAATAATGATTAACAACTCATGTTATGGATAAATGAAAACATGCATCATCATAAACAAGAAGCATAAAAAAGAATAGAGTGATTGAAAACAACCTCTCGCATGAGCACTTCTTGTTCATGAGAGGGTATTTTAAGGTTCAAAGAAATTTATTCAATTATCTTTGAAACCTAAAAACCCTAATTTTAGCAGCAAATATTAGAAAGGATCAGCAAATATAAGAACTTTGAGAACCGAAAAACGTATGCCTCTCAGAGAACCCAAAAAAGTCCCTGAATTATGAGATCTAGTCCCAATTTATAGAGGCTAGAAAACTCTAAAAAATAGCTCTGATGTGTAGAACGCGAATCGAGACTCATCCTTCTGCGAAAAGATTGAAAAGGGTGTGCTTTATCGTCACCCGAAAGGCGTCGAGCCAAAGCCCAAAAGAGGTCAATTTGGCACTTTTAAAGTGCCGTTCAGCACTCCAAAAGTGTCGAATGGTGCTTTTGGACGCCGAATGCACTTTCGTGTTTGAGTGCGTTTTGGCCTCTCTTTCTTAGGTTTTTTGATCCGGTCCTTGTATCTAGACGTGTTTTCATCCTTAGTCTATAATTTTTTATCTATTTTCTGGATAATTCAGACTTTTTAGGAACAATTATCTTTTAGATAAATCCCTTAAAATAAATCTTGGTAAAATTCAGATTATACACAATTTTAATGTTATCCAATCATCCATTTTATTCCTATGCATGCAATCTTATTTTAAACACTAATTATCAACCAATCACAAAATTATTTAATTAATTTTAATTATTTAACCAATCAGAATTAATTTAAATTAATTGTGCGTGGTCGACTCTACCTAGACACAATGCATGTTGACCGTGCAAACTTGATCATGCAATATCCTTCGATTTGATGGTTCAATTTAGAAACCGGACACACCATTGCGACCCTCAGAATCTCAAGATCATTTTTAAGATATGCAATGAACAAATTGATGCATGTAATGCAACAACAAATTGATGCATGTAATGAAATCATGATTTTTAAGGTACATGGATGGTCATTCCAGTCATTCTCTTTAATTAAATCATGGGTGCAAAATCGAGTATTTACACCACCAAAACCTAAAAATGACAAAATAGCCCCAAAACTAAAAAAATGAAAGAAATACCCCATTACCCAAAAAATGACCAAAATACTCATAAAACCTAAAGAATGATCGAAATGCTCTTGAAACCTACAAAATGACCAAAATAACCTCACATCCTAAACAAACAATTGAAATGCCCTCAAAACCTAAAAAATGATCAAAATACCTCAAAACCTCAAAAAAACAAATGGCCGAAATATCTATGAAACTTATAAAATGATAGAAATTCCTTTTGAAACCTAAAAAATGACCAAAATACCCTTTGAAACTTAAAAAAAAATGATAAAAATACCCTTAGAACCAAAAAAATGATTGAAATATCCTTGAAGCATAAAAATGTCTGAAATGCACCCCAAAACTTAAAGAATGACCGAAATACCCCTAAAACTTTAAAAAATGACTGAAATACCTCTAAAACCTAAAAAAGACTAAATCATGGTTTTAAAAACTAGACCAGAGGCAAAACCAAATTTGGCTTTGGTTCCTAGTTATTTCTAGTTTTTACAGGACCGAACTGGCATCTGGTTCCCAATTGAACTCGTTAGACCACTCGATCCGGTCTGGTTTTTAAAATAGTGACTGAAATACTCCCGAAACCTAAAAATTGACTGGAATACTCATAGAACCTAATAGATGATTGAAATGCCTCTGAAACCTAAAAATGACTGAAATTCCCCGAAACCTAAAAAATGACCGAAATATCTTGAAAACTTAAAAAATGGTAGATATACCCCCAAAAACCTTTAAAATGACCAAAATACCCTTGAAACCTAAAAATTGGCTGAAATGTGTTTGAAACCTAAAAAATGAACGAAATATCACCAAAACATAAAAATGACAATAATGCCCCCGAAAACTTAAAAATGAATGAAATGCCTCAAAACCTAAAAAAATGAAAAAAAAAATGCCCTCGAAACCTTAAAAATGACTAAAATACTCTTAAAACTTAAAAAATGACATAAATGCCCACGAAACCTTAAAATGACCAAGATAACCCCTGAAACTGAAAAAAAAATTGACAAAAAAAGCCTAAAACCTAGAAAATGACCAAAATATCCTCGAAACTTAAAAATAATAGAAATGCTCCTAAAACCTAAAAAAATGATTGAAACACCCGTGAAACATAAAAAATGACTAAAAGACCCCCATAGCCTAGAAAATGACCTACATACCTCTAAAACTTAAAAATGACATAAATGCCCCCGAAACTTGTACAAATACTAATATACCCCCGAAACTTAAAAAAATTACCAAAATGCCCCTGAAACCAAAATTGACCAAAATACCCTTAAAACCTAAAAATGGTTGAAATGCCCCCAAACCTTAAAATGACCAAATACCCTTAGAACCTAAAAATTGACAAAATACTACGCAACCCAAAAAATAACTGAAATATTCCTAAAAATTAAAAAATTTGCAAAAATGCCCCCAAAACTAAGAAATAATTGAAATACCCCTAAACTAAAAAATTACAAAAATGCCCCTAAAACCTTAAAAAATTATCGAAATACCCTTAAAACTTTTAAAATGACAAAAATACCCCCTGAAATCTATGCTGAAAGACTAAAAATTTTGGAATTCCTTCCACTCAAGAAATAGGTACAGGATATTGCATTGGTTATCAAATTGGAAGGGATACTAAGTGAGCTAATGGCTATTGAGCAGGTCTAGCTCTAAAGCTTTCTCGGGCTAGGATTCTGATAAGGATAAATCCCAAAGCAGACGGATTGAATTAACAAAATCAGACATTAGAGACGAGGTAGCTAGAAGAGACGGCATAGTTTGTCTAACAGTCAAAGAACTAGTAGACGGACTCATAACTCGGACGGAGAGGCAAGGAAACGGATGGACTTTAGAGTGGACGGATCCAAGGGAGACGGTTTATTGAAGCCATGTGGCGCCTACGTGGCCTAAGTGGTCTCCAAGAATCCTAATATGGAAATATATTGCATTCTACGCCCAACCATAATCAGAGGAATCCTTACAAGAAAAGGATCCCTTGAAATACAAGCATTAATGAGGATCTTCCCTACCGAGAAATACCCACTCCACCAAGAAATTAAGGTCAACTCTACATTACTATAAAAACCCTAAAGCCCTCACAAATCAAGGTACGCATAATGATACCCCTAAAGTGATAGAAAATTCTCTTTTCTAACTTAACCTTCAAAGGGTTTTTGGCCAATACCACACCGATACTCTCTGTAAGGTTTTCTTTTTATTTGTGTTGTGTAGGTTACCAAGGGCACATGAGGACTATTCAGCTCACTAACCATTTTCAGCATCAAGACTCGGCTTAAGGGGGCAAATGGCATATGGCCAGACAAGCTGCCAAGTGTACTATGGCAGATAGGATGATGGCCAGGACACCTACAAGAGAAACACCCTTTCAATTATCGTACGGAAGCGAGGCCGTTATCCCTGTCGAGGTCGGACTCACAAGTTACAGGGTGGAGAATCATGATGAGAGTAGGAACGACGAAGCTATGCACCTATAACTAGACCTAATGGATGAAGTCAGAGCAACAACAGAATAAAAGTCAGCACGATACCAGTACCTAATGGCCAAGCACTACAATTCCAGAGTCAGACATAGGGATTTTCAAGTTAGAGACCATGTTCTGAGGAAGGTGACGGGCGCTACAAGAGATCCCTCCAAAGGGAAGCTAGGACCCAATTGGGAAGGACCCTACAGAATCAATGTAGTTGTGTGGTAGAGGAAAGGCACCTACCACTTGGAAACGCTTGACAGACAAAAGTTACATCATCCGTGGAACATCGAGCACCTAAAGAAATACTACCAGTAGACGACGGCCTATAGACTACCACTCCTCATTTCTAGTTTATTTCTTTTTAGTTATTTTATATTATCTACATTACTTTTTAGCCCAAAGGGCAGCCTTTTATTTTTCAGAAATTTTTTTGCTTATGCACGCGTTTATCATAATAGGAGAAGTTAATCAAATATACCATGTGCATATGTACATTTCTACAGAGCGGATGCATTCCAAGGGATGCCTTAGAATCTATTTTAAGTCCTTAAGTGGACGGATGCATTCCAAGGGATACTTAAATTTACTCAAAGTCCTTAAGTGGACGAATGCATTCCAAGGGATGCCTTAGAATCTATTTTAAGTCCTTAAGTGGACGGATGCATTCCAAGGGCTACTTAAATTTACTCAAGTCCTTAAGTGGACGAATACATCCCAAGGAATTCCCTGAAATATATACAAGTCCTTAAGTGGACGGACACGTCCCAAGGATACCCTAAAATATATACGAGTCCTTAAGTAGACGGATTCAAAAATCCCAAGGGACAACGTGCAATTTATACAAGTCCTTAAGTGGACAAACACATCTCGAGGACAATTTGAAATGTAAACAAGTCCTTAAGTGGACAAACACATCTCGAGGACAATTTGAAATGTAAACAAGTCCTTAAGTGGATGGATACAAGGAAGTCCTAAGAGATAACTTAAAGTTCATATAAGTAATTCCTTAGGTGGACTAATCTAGCGATACCCATGGATACCTTGAAGAACATGATAAGTTAGAATTATTTATTAAAACACGAAAGTGGATGGACCATGTTTATCTAAAAGATCTACAAAATCCAACCCATGACGTGGATGGACTATGGTCATCCTAAAAATCTACTAAGTCAAGCTTATAAGACAGACGAATCACTCTTGGGTTAAAAACTAAACGAATGGCCTAAAACATTCAAGCCAACTGATGTAAGATGCAATATCTTTTAGACAAAACGGAAGCAAATAAATTTATAATTAAAAAAAACCCAAAAACTTGTGGGCAATGTTAAGATTACACAACCATTGTTCTCAAAATAATTTCCACAAATAAAATAAAAAAAATATAAAGTCTACAAAAACTAGGGCTGGTCAATAGGGGCCTCTTCGTGCACTACTTTCTCAGCTAGCTTGGCCTCCTCAACTAGACGGTTCTCATTGCCGATGGATTTAGCTTGTCCATCTTGGGGAGCGGATCCTTCGTCGCCTTGAGCATTAGGAGTAGGTCACCCTCAAATAGCTTGTCGGTGCCTTCAGACTCAACGGATCTGGCTGGGGTCTAGGCCACGTCATCCAAGGAGAATTGAGACACGTCCGAGTTGGGAAAGAGAGCCTTGAAATAATGACGTCACTCATTAAAGCCGTCAGCATACTAGTCGACAAGCTCAGTAAGGAAACCGTCGGAGTTGCGAAACTCCCTTTTCTTGTCCTCTTTGGCCTGACGAACTTGCTTCCTTAACAAGGAGATCTCCCCCTCCTTGTCCTTGAGTACCTTCTTCAGCGCCTCAGCCTGAGTCTCCAACTCCTCCAGGGCCTTCCTCGTCATGTCATGTTTTTTTACCTGAACCTCCCACAAGGCCTTAAGCTCATTCCACTCCATCTCCGTGGCCTCGGCCCTTTCCTTCAGATGGTCAACCAACTTCTCACGGGCCATGCAACAGTCCATTAGCCCCTTCATCATCAACACCCCCTACGAGAGTAAAATACAAGGTTAGAGATGAGGGTAATTGAGAGACAGAAGGAAAGAGTATGGAAGGGAAAAGTGGACAGTCACACACCTGAGCCAAACTGAAGAGGTCGGTTTCCCCCATGGCCTCCGTTACATGATTGCCCAAGTCCTAATATCGTTGTCCTTAATGATTGACGAGAGTTAGCCAAGGGCATATCGCGAATCTTCGTGGAGGAGGAGGGCACTGTTTAGTGACAGGGCAGAGGCAACTTGGTAGCCAAAGGCGAATCCCCAACAGTAGGACGAACCATCTTCTGCTTCTTGTCCGTCGATTTCCTCTTGATTAAGCTAGTCACTCCAGTAGGAGGCACGCCCTCCTCCTTCTTTTTCTTACCTACAAGGCGGCTTTTTGACAGATATTGCCGTCTTCCATTTCTATGCCAAAGGGAATGATAAGAAAGAGTTAGACAAAAATTACAAAATGAGGAACTAAAAAAGTAAGAAATAAGTAACAAACTCACATTGGCGTGCTTATGTGTCGTAGCGACAGGCAGTATTCATTAGCTCAGGACCCTCACAATACCAGTGCAGGGTGTCTAAAGTGACAAGCTTCTTCCAAGTCCTCTCTTTTAGTAGAATGTTGAAGATCTTCTCTAGAATGCTCCACTGTTCAAGATCAACCCCCAGACGGTCCTGAGTTGCAACAAGAGACGATTAAACAAATGAATAAAATGGAAAAAATAGATAAACAAGCGAAATAAGTAAACAGGCACCTACCAGATGGGGGCATTATACCCCAAGTTTTCAACAAGGGGCATGTCCGCTCGTTTATGAGGGTGGCACACCCAGTTGTCTCCCTGGATGAAGAAATATCGGTTCTTCCAGTTCCGGTTGATGTTAGGGGTCTCATACACTAGCTTGGGCATCGACTTCCTTGGCAAAAAGCTATAAATGCCCTTAGACTTGGCAATCTCACTAGGACGGTAACAGTGGAAGAACTCCTTCACAGTTAGACGTCGTCTCCCTTTACTCAAAACGCCATATAACACCTCCGCACCAAGGAAGATTCTCCAGGCATTTGGAGCAATCTGGGTGACAGCCAGCCTTAGGTATTGGACTAAGCGATGGTGGAGAGCACTTAAAGGCAGTCTGAATCCTACCTTGAACATTTGCTCATATACCCTAACGTCGTCAGCACCATGGTAGTAGCATTTTTCAAACTTAAAGGGCAGACGGATGGGGACGTCGCCAAGAATCTGATATCTCTCCCGCAAGGTGTCAAAGTGACTTCTCTTAATGGTCAAATTAAAATCATTGACAGCCCACAAAAGGGGAAGAACGAAATTCCTAAGGCCGTCAGGGCTAATGACGGTTCTATAAGGAGATTCAAAGCTCTCTTCTCCATTTGAGTCTCCGCCTGTGTTACTCTCTGACCCGTCCACGTCCTCATCCTTATCCTCCTCCTTAGAAGGTGAGTTGGCAGACAGACCCTTTCAGGAGAAGAGGTGCTGGGGTCGCCTTCACCTGACAGGTACACATCATTATGGCCCGCTCTTTTACGAACACATGATTGTTTACTCGGCACTTCACTAGACATCTATTACACCTACAAGTGACTGATAAACTCCTAAGACTCTATAGGTCTATATACTCGGCGGGCGTATAATACTTAAAGAAGAAAATGAAAACATGAGTACAGGACGGAAAGCACTTACAGGTGTACGATGCAGAAAAGGGACAGAAGCGATGTGGTGAACGGACACGCTAAGGGGACGGAGATGACGGTGGCGCTTTGACACTAGGAAAAGGTTGCGAAAAGTAGAAATGAAGGGGAGAGGCGATATATATATCAAGGAAACGGCGCGGAAGACGAAGCGACGCTTTGGTCTGAGTAACTAGCCACTAAAATTTCGCCACGTGTCCCACAACATTTATGCCTCTCAACCACCCTGTCAATTAAAGCGCAACTCCCAAGAACTAGCTGAGGCTGTCACCCCACGAGTCCGTCTAGCATATCAAGCGACGAACCCTTGGAGTGGGGGGCAGCTGATAGAGATAAATCCCAGAGCAAACGGATTGAATTAAAGGAGTTAGACATTAGAGACAAGGTAGCCAGAAGAGATAGCATAGTTAGTCTAACAATCAAAGAACTGGTAGATGGACTCATAACCCGGACGGAGAGGCAGGGCGACGGATGGACTGTTTAAAGTGGACGGATCCAATGGAGATGGTGTGTTGAAGCCACGTGGCGCCTACGTGGCTTAAGTGGTCTCCAAGAATCCTAATATGAAAATATCTTGCGTTCTACGCCCAACCATAATCAGAGGAATCCCTACAAGGAAAGGATCCCACGAAATACAAGCATTAATGAGGATCTTCCCTACAAGAAAATATCTTTTCCACCAAGAAATTAAGGTCGACTCTACACTACTATAAAACCCCTAATGCCCTCACAAATCAAGGTAGGCATAGTGATACCCTAGCTTTGGCACTCTAAAGTGATAGAAAATTCTCTTTTCTAACTTTACCTTCAAAGGGTTTTTGGACGGTACCACACTGGTACTCTCTGCAAGATTTTCTTTTTATTTGTGTTATGCAGGTTACCAAGGGCACGTGAGGACTATTCGGCTTACTGACGATTTTCAGCATCATCACATTCCAACAGGTCCATAAATGGGTTCTGGGTCTCAAATATGAAGGTATGTCACGAACCTTCAACCTTTGAAATACCCTTGAAACTTAATAAATGATAAAAATACCTCGAAACCTAAGAAAATGACCAAAATATCGAAACCTAAAACTAAAAAAAAATTGAAATACCCCAAAAACTAAAAAAAAAATGTCAAAAATCCCTTAAAAACTAAAAAATGATCAAAATATCATTGAAACCTAAAAAATTACTGAAATACTCTCAAAACCTAAAAAATGACTAGAATACCCTTAGAACCAAAAAATGATTGAAATGCCCCCTTAACTTATAAAATGATGAAAATACCCTTAGAATCTAAACAATGACAGAAATACCTCGAAACCTAAAAAATGACTAAAATATCCCTGAAACTTAAAAAATGACAGAAATGTCTCCAAAACTGAAATACCCCAAAAATTATAAAATTATAGAAATGCCTCCAAAACCTAAAAAAATGACCGAAATACCCCAAAACTTTAAAAAAAATTTTTACAAAAATGCACCTGAAACCTAAAATGGCCAAAATTCCCCAAAAACTTAAAAAATGACAAAAATGATCCCAAAACATGAAAAATAACCAAAATAGTAATACCCATGAAACTTTAAAAAAATGATAGAAATACCCTGAATCTAAAAAATGACCGAAGACCCTCAAAACCTTAAAAATGACCGAAATACCCTTAAAACTTAAAATAGACAAAATATTTCGAAACCAAAAAAATAATTGAAATATCCTCGTAACTTAAAAAATGACACAAATTCCCCCCTAAACCTAGATAATGACAGAAATGCCATTGAAACTTAGAAAATGACATAAATGCCCTCAAAACTTAAGAAAATGACCAAAATACCCTTGAAACTTAACAAATGATAGAATTACCCTTAAACCTAAAAATGACCAATATACCCCCTAAAACCTAAAAAGATTATCAAAATACCCTCGAAACTTAAAAAATGACAAAAATGCCCCCAAAACCTTAAAAAATGGCTAAAATAAATACCTCTGAAACTTTAAAAAATGATAGAAATACCTCGGAACCTTAAAAATTCTCCAAAAACCTTAAAAAATCGAAATGCCCCTGAAATGTTAAAATAACTAATATATCCCCATAACCTAAAAAATGACCAAAATGCCCCCTTAAACCTTAAAAAATAACCAAAATACACCTAAAACCTCTAAAATGACCAAAATACCCCTGAAATATCTAAAATGACCGGAATACACTCAGCACCTTTAAAATCAGTGGCAGCTCTAGGAATTTTTTTAAAGGTGGTCATTAGAAAACTTAAATTATACAAAATCTAATAAAATGAGAACTTCATACATTGACAAAACATACACACACACACACACACACATAAAATCTTACAATTTCCTTCTACAAATTTTTGAAATCGTTACATGATAGCCTCATTATCAATATTGCAAGTTACATTTCTTCAAAAGTTTAGTCAAATGAAATTTTTCTTGGACTTTTTCTTTTTATTTGTAAGGACCTAATATATTGTTAAGGGGATCAAAGTTTAAGAACAAAATTTGGCTACAAACTTAGTTGTAGTCATTCTTATTAAATGAATTAACATTGTTACATATTTTAAAAATCTAATCGATGAATGACATGTTCTCTATGTTCTTAAAACATATCAAAATTTCATGCCAATCGGATGTTATTTACCATTCGATCCATAAAATTATTTTTTATGTATAATTTTAGACTACAAAACTCGAAATTTAAATTTTTGATTGACAACATAACAATTGGTCATTTATCTTCTTGAAATTTTACAAGTATGGAGAATATAAAAAGAAAATGTAATTAAATAGTGGATTTGTTAAAATTCACATTCAATATAAAAATATTGAATAGAGTTGTAACCGTAATTTACAACCAAGCTTGTTGCCAAAATTTGTCCAAAATTTAATTATGTTGGCCCTAAAAAAAATTTAGGGTGGTTATTTTAAATAAAAAAATCTTAAATTTTTAAAATTTATACATAATAATTGCTTTTTTTTTTCCAGGTCGGTAGGGTGGTCTTGTGAACACCTTGGAGTCTATGTAGAGCCGCATTAAAATAACCAAAATATCTCTAAACCTAAGGTATTAGTTTAGGAAATATTTCTAAAAAATTATGAAAAAAGAAAAAAGTAATTAATATTTTTTTATATAATTTTTTCTTTATATTTCTTATAAATTTAGTGTCAAAATTGTGTTTAAATTATTAATTAATAATGGCCTAAGTGCATCCCTTAACCAAACTCTAAAAAAAAAAAATGACAATTTTCTTAAAATAGTACTGTGTGCAACTTATGACAATTTAAAAATATATATATACTTTTCACACTTTACAATTTTTACTAAATATTAACCCATTCTTACCCACAAAATTATTCAAACAATAATGATGATATGATAATTATCTCAGCATTTGAGATGGGTATTATGAATGGAAAAGAAGTAAAAGAAAAAAAAAATACAAAAGTTTAGGCCTCATTTGGTAAGAGTTTTTAATAACAACGTTGTTTAAGTATTGTAAAAATATATATAAGTGAAAATATGTTCTGAAAATGAATAATGTGGTGTTTAAAAAACAAAAATTATTATTTAAGGTTATAAATATATATATATATATATATATTTTTTTTTTTTTCGGAAAAAGTCCAAATTAAGGATATAGAGACGATAAAATGGAAGCTCACCACCACGATTGGACAAAACAAGCCTTCCCTCTCAAGCCTTTCACTGAGGATAAGACGGGTCCCACGACACCCTTCCCCATATGATATCAGATATCCTCAGGTCCTCCATAGCCACAATTATTAATTATTAATTATTAATTTATTATCTCATATCTCCTCCCTCGAACACTTCCTTCTCTCCAGTTGCACCACAAACACTTACACACACATTTTCACAATTCACATTCTCCCCCCAACGCTCTCCCACCGTTCATCAAATCATTCACTAATCCCTGATCCTCGTCACACTGGTGTATCAATTTTTATAACGTGAACTAGCGAGGCACTGGATTAAAACAGTGAAACTTTGCTATCTTCTCTGTTGCATGGTGTATGAATAAGAGCTGAGTTTAGCAACCACAAGCACATTTTGATTTCTCTCTCTCTCACTCTTAGAAACCATGGAGTCGCGAGTGTTGTCACGCGCCTGCACCTTCGCTTCGCTCTCTCAGCTCCGGAAGACAACAAGAGAGAACAACAACAACAACAATAGCGTAAGCTTTGTCTCAGCGAGGCCGATTGGAGCCGTGGGAGAAGGAGGGAACTTGATATGGGGGAGGCAGCTCCGACCAGCTCTGTTGCTTGAGAGCTCATCAGCTGGGAAGCAGAGAGAGAGTGTGAAGCCTTGTTTGGCGGCGGCTTCATCGTCTCCAGGGAGCGATTCCGCCGGGTGAGGTCCGTTTCCCTCCGTACGTTCTGACTCGGTGGTGGGGTTCAGAATAACTCGATCGCCCCTGTCAGTCAGCCTCGACACTGATAGTTTTCCTTTGTCCCTTTCTCTCTGACTCCGTTGTTGTTGTTGTTGTTGTTATTACAGGGAAGCAAAGCCTGTCGGTTTCATCCAGAAGTACCCGGCTCTCGTTACTGGCTTCTTCTTCTTCATGTGGTATGTTCTAAGTCTAACGGTTAGATAAAGACTATTTTTTTTTTTTTTGAATGATAAAATATTTTTTATACATATATTTACACTTTTTTTTTTTTTAAAGATATTTGTAATTTATGATGTTAACTCTTAATCATTGGATTTGACCAAAACATCATTTAGTTTTGGTATATAAAAATAAAATGAAACATAAATTTTTTTTTATACTGTAGACCGCTCCTGACTGTATGTGTCGTGGACTGTAGGCATTATTATGGCCTTTTTTTATCTCTTCTATTTCAATTTTTATATATAACCTTCTCATTGAGAAAAAAAAAAAAAAATTAAAGCAAAGGACTTGAAGATGTTATGAGTAATTTGTGATTGTGCAATGTGCAGGTATTTTCTGAACGTGATTTTCAACATCCTGAACAAGAAGATCTACAATTATTTTCCGTATCCCTAGTGAGTAGTATGACATTATATTGAAAGTCATGTGTGCTTTGAAACTCATCAAGGGGAAAAAAAAAATTTTAATGTTTACTTTGAAGTGCGTAGGATATTGTAAAGTAGCGTAGTCTTTGATGAAAGTTGCCTTCTTCTTGCGTGTGCAGCTTTGTCTCGGTTGTGCACTTGTTTGTCGGCGTGGTGTACTGTTTGGTCAGCTGGGCTGTGGGCCTTCCTAAGCGCGCTGTAAGTGAAACAATCCCTTCAAGTTCAACACCCACTTACTTTGTATTACTAATTTTGTTTTTGGTTACTGTGTGGTCAGAGCAATGTTATCCTCTTTAAAATTTTCACAATTGTTTTTTCTTTAACAAAAGTTTCTATTGAAGCAATATCATTTTTAATATGTTCCCCTTATTAACATTATTTTTTATTATAGATATTGTTAAGGATAATATAAAAAAGTTTCTATTGAAGCAATATCATTTTTAATATGTTCCCCTTATTAATATTATTTTTATTATAAATATTGTTACGGATAATATAAATCTTTGTATATTGAGGGTACAAACTAATATGTCATCAATTATTGGAGGTCATTTAAATATTTATTTGTGAGGTAATTGAAGCCTTACCAATTAAACCGATTGTTATATTAATTTGTAAATTTTGCATAGAAAAATTTGTAATATATATATCTTTACTATTTTTTATTTATTATGTATACTAATCCAAACAGGCTACATCAAAAACTTGTGAGGAAAACAAAAAGAGTTGTGAATTGATATATTTCCATTTAATGGATGCCCTAAAGGCAATTTTTTTTTTTTTAATACAAGATAGAATTTTTACTTTAGCCTAATCTACGTGTATATGTGTGTGAAGCTCCCTCCTGGAGACTTGAACCCCTACCTTTACCCCCCACACTCTACAAACATTTATACCTGTGGAGTGACCATCGTACTAAAGGTATGCGGTGGCCCCTTAAGGCAATTATTTAAAAACTATACTAGGAAAATTTTGACACAACTTTTATGAAAAATATAAAAAGGTGTCAATGAAACATTCAGCTTATCTACACTTTTAGTTTATTTTTGCTATTATTTATGGATCTCATTGCACTTTTTGATACTATTTATGAATCTTATTGTATTATTTAACTTATTTTTTAACAAATTTTCTACACTTTCAATAAAAAAATTTTAATTTCAGCAAAATAATCATTTCTTTAAAAAGTAATACTAGAGATACAAAATTTTTTACAAATTACTGATATGATGTATGGTTATTAATAAATAAAAACGTGATGTTAATAGTGAGCTAGATAAAAATCAATAAGAAATCAGACACATTAACCATTTGTAAAAATGTTATAAAATAGTTTATATCGATATCATTACTTTCTTTAAATTGCCAAATATATCGACAGGTTGAGAATTGAGATTGATATTACCTGAAAACTTGTTATTTACTAATTGGTCCCATGTCACGTACTGCCCAAATGTGAGGTTGTCACGGGACTTGTGTGATGTGTCATCCGAATTTTTTTATTTTTTATATTATTATTATTATTATTCTTTTTGAGACTTGTGAATTGTGATCACGGACCGAATAAATTTTGTGTCACATAAAGTTGCACAATAAATGTCATAATTCGCTCATACTACATGGGCGAGCTGTGGTTTGTGAAAGGATATCTGAACATGGACTCACCACACACCTTTTTACTAATCATAACTCACCTTTGTGACGAGTAAGGCGAATTGTGACATTTGTTGTGTTATTTTATATGACATTTATTGTGTCATTTTACGTATCAGTATAAGGACTCTCACCGACCACCTGATAAATTTGCGTGATAATTTTTTTTTTTTTTGACTCCTGTAAACCTGGATATGAGATATGTGCAGCAGCAGCAGCTCCCTTTGTATGTATAATTTTTTTTGTTTTTGTGGGGCCACTACGATGGTCATCTATCGCTCACATAGTTTAAAGAACTCTGGGCCTCTGGCAAGACATGTCCTGCGGGAAAGAGAAATTTTTAAAAAATATTATAGTTGTCTTGGCTAAAAATATTATGGGGTGTTTGACTCCAAATAAAAAAGTCAGTTTATATTATTATTTAGTTTATTTTTATTATTATTTATAAGTCTTATTGTATTTTTTTGTATTATTCATGGGAAGTACTATTCATAGGTCTCACTGTACTATTTCAGCTAATTTTTACTTTTATTTTCAGTACTTTTAGTAAAAAGTTTTCGATTTCAACAAGATAAGCGGACCTCAAACGGACCCTAGTATAATATAACGTTCATTAGCATTATAAAAAAAAAACCATAATTGTAGCATTTTCATTGGAAACGCCCTTGAATGTGTTGATTTTGGATGTGTTTATTTACCATTTATTTAAAGTGGAAAAAATCACAATTATATTTTGGATAAATTACACATTGCTTGTTCAAGCATTAGCTACATTTACAATGTCCCCTCCAAAGTATTAATTTGCTTGATTGACTTCTTAATTTAAGAGAATTGTATCAATACATTCCCTACTATCTAAACTAGTTTATAACTATATATATATATGCATGAAATATGTTTACAAATAAGTATAACTAAATGCATATTAAGATTTCACCAAATTTATACATAAATATATAATGTTTGTATATTTGAAAATATGAAATAATTAATAAAATAAGGGAAATGTTAACGGATGCCCTTAGGATAATGGTTAACAATTCATTTAAAGAAAGTTTTTACAGGAAAAGAAGAAAAAGTAATTAATATTTTAACAGATTTTTTCATTTCCCATAAAAGTGGTGTTAAAACTTTCATAAAATGGATTGTTAACCATTGCACTAAGGCCATCCGTTAGCATGACTTATAAAATAAATATAAGTTTATTTGAAACAAATGAAAAAAAAAACATTTAAATTTTTATCCATGAAATACTCAATTTTAGTTGTGCAATCACTAATTATATAATAATAATAATAATAATAATAATAATAATAATAATAATAATAATAATTTTGATTCAATGGTTGCACTTATTAATTTTGATACTGTGGTTTTCTCACCTAATTTTGATTATAAGAAAGTTGAATTGGAGTAGTGTAGTAGATAGTTGAACCAAAATTAAGAAAACTGGATGAGACACATATACAATTTTTATTTTTATTTTATACAAGATAGAAATTTTACTCTACCCTAATCTAAGGCCATTTTGGATATACACCACTGTCAATTTCTTTAAGATCTTCTTCTCTCTTCCCATGTGTGTGTGAAGTTCCTTCTTGGAAACTTAAACCCCGACTCTTCCTCCCCCACCCACACCTCACAAGTACTTATACTTGTGAAGTAATCATCGTATTAAAAGTGTGCAATGATAGTACATGTACAATATTTATGATATTGTGGCTTTAGCGTCTATTTGACATTATTGTAAGGAGAACATTTTAAGTGCTTGGTAAGTTACAACGAATTGTGCTTTAAAGTTCTTGGTTAATAAAGCATAAATAGTGAATTGTTGAAAGTTCCAAATTTTAAGTTTATCCTTATAAAAGTATTTTCACCTTTTAAGGATCAGCCAAAAGAGCTTTAATACTTATCAATCCATCCAAAAGCAAAAACATGTATGATTAGTTTTTTGGCAACTCTACTCTACTCTACTTTTTCTCCCTCCTCTTCTATCCAAACTGGCCAAACTCGAATTTTCTGTACTATAATGGGTTGTAGAATGCCAAACTTCAACATATAAAGGGGAGAAGTTCCCCTAGGGGGTTAAAGTTGCAAGATCATATCTCTTAATGCGGAATTTCTATACAGTCCCATTTGTTGTGATACATTTGAAAACCTTGTCTCTGCACTGATCTGTAAATGCTGTATAACTGGGGTTTCTCTGTGTAGCCTATGGACGCGAACCTCTTGAAGCTGCTCTTCCCTGTTGCCGTGTGTCATGCACTTGGCCATGTGACCAGCAATGTCTCATTTGCAGCAGTTGCTGTCTCATTCACACATACAATCAAAGGTGATAATGAGATAATTGCTCTTACAGGATTTTGCCTTTGTGTTTTTGAAATTATATACTTAATGCTTGCATCAATTAGGTCCAAAGTATTGTCTATTGAAGTTATGTTTGTTTGTTTCAGCTCTTGAGCCCTTCTTCAATGCTGCTGCGTCTCAATTCATACTTGGGCAATCAATACCTATCACTTTATGGTTGTCTCTGGCTCCTGTTGTTCTTGGTAAGCTCTCTTCCCTCTTTTATATGGTTATTTCAGTCATATCATGAAGGTGGAAATATCCTTAATCTAGCTTGATGGCAGTCCATATTTACCTATTAATTTACAGCGCTACTATTGACTAGATGACTGGTTTTTGAAACTAATAATTGTTACATCACAAGTATACTTGAAAAAAAAAAAAAAGCCTTTAATTTTGAAATTATGGGATTGCAGATCATGAAGATCCAGTCCCTGCGTTCTTAGTACATTTCTAATGGTATCTTTGCCTTTGATTTGAAATGCAGGTGTGTCATTGGCATCATTGACTGAACTGTCATTCAACTGGGTTGGCTTCATTAGTGCTATGATTTCCAACATTTCCTTTACTTACAGGAGTATCTATTCAAAGAAAGCCATGGTTATCTTCTATGCAACTCTTTTTAACCCTTCTACCTTGAACTTAATGAAGTTAGACAGTTCACAATTGTGATTTAAAGTTTCACCCTCTAATGATCTTCTTATTTTTATATGTTTAATTCTTGTTTGCAGACTGACATGGATAGTACTAATCTCTATGCTTACATTTCCATCATTGCTCTGTTTGTCTGTATTCCACCTGCCATCATTGTAAGTGACACTTCCCTTGCGACCCCTAGAATTTTAATGTTTGTAACCCCAAGATTACATAGGAAAATTTTATGTTTTAAAGTGACTCCTCATTTCCATTTCATATATTTTTAATAGTTGGACGGACCTAAACTGATGAAGCATGGCTTCGGTGATGCAATCACAAAAGTAGGTCTAACCAAGTTCATCACAGACCTTTTTTGGGTGGGAATGTTTTACCACCTTTACAATCAGGTACATTTTGTTTTCTACATCTTATTTGGTAACAAATTCTTGGTTGACTTATACAGTAAGTTTTCTGTTCTTGCAATTATACACACTCGTTAGTTCTTCTCCCTACTGTTGATTAGCTTTAAATATGTAAGACTAGGCTTATTTAGCCAACTGCTAGATTAGTTCCTCCTTTCACCTTTGATATCCTTGTTGACAATTTCTAACACACTGTCATGTTATGTGCTGGTAAAATGTTTTTTATATTGGCTGTTTGGAAATAGTTGGCCACCAACACCCTGGAGAGGGTGGCACCTCTTACACACGCAGTTGGCAACGTATTGAAACGTGTATTTGTCATTGGATTCTCAATCATAGTCTTCGGTAAATCTTCATCCTTATTTCCTCTCCCTTTTTCTTTCTTCTGTGTGTTTTGAACCAAAAAACTTTAAACCTAAATGTTATGTAACATATTTGTCCTGGCATCAGGTAACAAGATTTCAACACAAACTGGTATTGGAACTGCTATTGCAATTGCTGGAGTAGCAATCTACTCTTACATCAAGGCCAAGATGGAAGAAGAGAAACGAGTGAGTTTTTAGCTTCAACTCTTTTTTCCCCCTAGAGGACAGTCATAGGACCAAACTATACTTCAGTTTTGGGTTATGAGTGTTAAAGCATCCAACCTCAGTGCTTAAACTAATAGATGGATAGGCCTAACTATTACATAAAACCCATTACCCATACCACACATATCCCAAACCCAACAGCTGTTGGATTCACTAACAATGAGCAGCATTTATGCTTCAAAGAATAACTGCCATTAAAATTATGCGTTCATGATAACGAGTTAAAATCTAGTCCTACACCATAGCCTTATGCTATTGAATGTTGCTCGCCTCTTAGTCCTCCCTATTATGTTGATCTGTTCTGTGCTGTGCATGGCTTCTGACTACCATTTGAGAAGGATTATTTCAGTAAGAGAGGGGTTCCCAACTATCAGAAAAATCCACAGATTTTGTTCAGCATGGCACTTGGTCTATTTTATGTTGTTCCGAATCTACGGGTTTAGGTCCAATTATGTTATATTAATTCCTCAACTTCTTTATTTTTTTTCCAAATTGGACTTCTTTAACTCTAATGGGCATCAATTTTGGACATTTAATATATAAATAAAAGTAAAGCTGAGTTTCATTAAGTTGATTTCCCTTTTCTTTTGGCAGCAAGCGAAGGCGGCATAAGAAGGAAAGAAGTGCGGACAAGGGGCAATCATGTATTGTAAATTTTAAATATTTCCTTCAGAAGAGAGTTTACAAAATTAGTAACCTACCCTTACTCCCAAAAAAAAAAAAAAAATTGGTGTTTAATATCCTTGTGGTAGTTCTTTGGTTTTTTTGTTATCTTAATAAATTTTCTTTGATTCAAGTAGTGACAATTGCTCATTTGCAATCATCTCATGTTGAGTGAAAATAATGAATCGCCTTGTCTGCCACAAGTCATAACAGGCTTTAAACAGAGATGATGGAATGCGTGATTTATGAAATTGTAGGAACTTACCATAGCTAGGCAGATCATGTCTGGTACTGCTCATTAATTCTGTATGTATTTTTCTAACACTTTCTTGCATTTATTTTCTCGCTTTTAATGTAAGGTTTTTTTTTTATGCACAAGAAGATGAGAAAATACACCTACTTGGAAACTATACAATAAATTTGATTCATTATGGAACTATGAGTTAAAAATTTCACTTCATCAAAGAATAACTAATAAGATTGTAACTTCACTCTCAAAAAAAAAAAAAAAACTAAGATCGTAACTAGAAAGGTAAAGGACTTTCCAAAGCAAACGCTATCCTATGCCCATTGTTGGGTTGGTCAGTCTAGCTTTGATGGTACTTATCATAATTGTCTTGATTGTGGAAATGTTTGATTTGACAGTACAAGACTTCAACTTTTATTTTGCTAAAAAAAAAAAATTGTGTATGATATATATTTGATATGAAGTTAGTAATACCATCAAAAATAGAATGGATGGTAAAATGTATTGTAACTTAACTAATATAATTTGGTGTTTTCAATGAAGATGTTTTAAGGTTTTGCTCTTTCTCAACTATCAAATTTTAATTAAAAATAATAAAAAGAAAACCTTGATCAATGCTCCAGTTAATCACTATGGTAGTATGGTTATTCTGCCATCAATGTTTTTAGGCATGCCTACGGACTTCAACCTTCCCTCTTCAATTAAACTCAATGCATTGTGGTGTGGTGGTGTTTCACCTCATTATTGCAATATAAAGTTTAAAGGTTATAATATTTTACCATCTTAAATTATATTTCAAATTACATTTTGTATCAGAAACTTTTCAGAATGCATGGTTAGCATCTTAAAATATTACCTGTGTTAGACTTTGTACTTCACCGTTAATCCTGCTGTTATTTTAGATGAAAAATCAAAGTTTAGGGTACAAAGTGTCATGGAGGGTACAACTTAGGGTGGTAAAATGTAATTTCTCTCTTATTTTTAAAGGATTGAGAAGAGGAGAAATTGAGTCTTTTCATGTGATACTATCCAAAATAACGGTAAAATTGATGGTGGGATGTAAAGTGTAACATAAATTATAATTTATGATGCAAACTATGCATTCTAAAAGTTTAGAGTGCGAAGTGTAATTTAGAATATAGTTTAAAATGATAAATTTTAATTTCCTCTTCAAATTTAAGGTTTACCTAAATTTTCAAGAGGAGGACCCTACCTTTGATTCTAGGAGAAGCACAATACGAGTTTCCGAATGTTAATATTGAAAGGTAAAATTGGAAAACAAAATACATAAACAATTAAATAAAAAAAAACATTTTACAAATAGAATCAAGAGTTTGGTCTCGATATTGAGTTGTACTTTAAAATATTTTCTTTTAGAGAGCTTTATAGTGTCAATTTCTGATGATTACTTTTTATCATCAGTCAATGACGGCTCTAGAAATTTTTTTTAAAGTGGTCACTAAAAAATTTAAATTATACAAAATCTAATAAAGCGATAACTGGAATATTTACTACAATTGTGAGTTGACTCACTACGGAGAGTAAAATTGTTGTGACTTCAAAGTTAAAAAGAATATAACTATTATTACCATCAAAGAGAACTAACAACCACAATATTTTTCTTGGTACCATTTTTTAGGAAAAATGAAATTAGAGATTATTTTTATTGAATAGGTTGAACGAACTACAAATTTGAATATTTAGCGATTTAATATTTTTACTTTATAGTAGGCTTTTTGTTGAATAATTAGATCACTTGTTGTTGTCTAGTCTTATCTTGTTTTTGTTTAGTTTATGTTTGTTGTTATTTGGGCTAATATTTATTGTTGTTATTTATTTATTTATTTTTAAAATTTTATAAAAGGGATTAAGGATTATGTTTGAGGGGTAGAATTAATTTTGGGATTATGCTATGTCCACAATATTTTTACAATAAATCTTATACAAAAAGTTGCTATTGGTGGGTAAAAAACATAATATCTGTATTGAGCCCAAATCAGAATCAGTAATAGCTTAACATATTAGATTTGTTGTAAAATTATTGTGAAAATATTGTGAATGTAGCATTATTTTTATTTTTTTTGAACCCAACTTTTTGTAGCATTATTCACAATAGGTTAGTTTAACAATTTTTTTTTTAACAAATGTATATATGCCATATTTTGTAAGTCAAGAGGGTCCTATGATAACCCTGGCTTGCATATAGAGCTGCCAGTATCATCAGATTAAAATACCAATTGATTTATGGTGTAAGTAGAGATCAAATTTCAACTATTTTATTTATGATAAAAAATAATATCAATTAAACTAATTAAACTCACTGTTTTTTAAATACAACATGCGCGAAGTTTGCAAAATCTACCTCAATATGACTCAAAGTTGATCTTTTCCCCTCCTTTTGCTTGAGCTCGGAGAGCCATTCCTTAAGTAAAGTATATTCTTGTTTAGGCTGACACGTTTCTTTTGCTAAATTAGCTTTACACGTTTCTAGTAACTGAGGATGATTCCTCATTCCTTGAGCATCTATTTCCTTTTTAACCTGGCTTATTAAAAACAAAGTACAAAGTTACCATATGAAAACCCAACATTTTCAACATAATTTGTCACATATAAGCAGTCAAAAGCTTGCTCTAAGGGCAAGTGATCTATAATCAACCAACCTTTTCCACACGATTTTCCCAATACCCAGTCAAAATCTTTCATTTTTCTTTACTTCTTTCTTTTTATTTCTGGTTTTTTTAATTAGTCAAAAAGTATTTGGTTTTTTAGTCAAAAAGTAATTGTCATATAAAATATAAAAGTATAACAATACGTAAAACACGTTGTTGGGGTTGTCCCAAGGTTAAACCTTGTTGACCCAAATAGCCCACTCCACAAGCCCACTCTACAATTTGGCCAAGACGAAAAACACACATCGGGGCCCACAAAAACACAAACCGCAAACACCGAATCGATCGTCACACCCCAAAGATTTCCAACGAACCCAAACCACAAACCAAAACAAAACAAAAAATAAAAATAAAAAACCGAAAAAAGCCTTTCAATTCATAAACTTTTATTAGAACCGAATACACAGTTTCTCACTCACTAACAAAATCACTCAAATTTAATATAAAAAATTAAAATTAAAAATTAAAAAAAAAAAGTTCATCAAATTTAAAAATCGCTCGTGAGCTCTTTAAAACTTTAAATAAACAAAAAAAAAAAAAAACAAAAAACAAAAAACAAAAACAAAAACAATCCCATGATTTTTTTGGCATTCTAGCCCACATCAAGGCCTTGTTTGACACACAAACACAAACACACCGTTCATTAAAAAGAAAAAATTTTAAAATTAAAAAAAAAAAAGGGAATTATGGAAGGTGGAATTAGAGTCAGGAAATACTGTTGGTTTTATCATGCCACTGATTTTGCCTTTACCTATATCTCATTTGTTTTAATATTTTTATTCTTCTTCATCTTCTTATATTCCTATTATTATTATCATTATTATCCTTTCTTATTAATTGATTTGAGAGAGAGATATTTATTTTTATTTTGTTATTCGATGATGATAATTCGCCTCCTCCCTCTTTCTCAGTTTTCTCTTCCTTCCTTGACTTTTACGTATTTAAGTTTTGTTAAAAAGGTAAAAGAATAAATTACACAAACCCACCACAAATCGCAATCTTTGTTGTTTTTCGAGGCTCTCTTTTTTGGTTGGTTGTTTCGGATCCTTAGGGATTTCTAGGGTTTTGAAAAGCGCTGTGGGCTGCTTGCTTGTGATCGATCTCGATTTTCTCGATCCTTGTTGTGTTCGTCATCAATGGAGGCCGCTTCAGAGGAAGAGAACCAGAACCAGAACAATGAAGAAAACATCAACAACAACAACAACAATAACAACAGCAATAGTAACGGGAAAATCAACAACAACAACAACAACAATTCCAGTGAAGGACAGAGCAAGCCGAAGCGTCAGATGAAGACTCCGTTTCAGCTCGAAACTCTCGAGAAAGCTTATTCCAGTGCGTACAAATTGTGAATTCTCTTTTCTTTTTTTTGTTGTGGTTTTCGATTTGTGAAATTTAGATAAATTTGTTGATTTTTTTTTTTTTTTTTTTGCTTGACTCAGTGGAGACTTATCCATCGGAGGCGACGAGAGCGGAGCTGTCGGAAAAATTGGGGCTTTCGGATCGGCAATTGCAGATGTGGTTCTGTCACAGGAGGTTGAAGGACAAAAAGGACGGTTCGGCGAAGAAGCCGCGTAAATCCGCGTCGACGGCGGTGGTGGCGGCGATGCCGGAGTCTCCTGTTGATGAATTGAGGGGTGGAGGTGAGCCTGGGAGTGATTACGGGTCTGGTTCGGGTTCTGGGTCGGGTTCGAGCCCATTAGGTCGCTCGGAGTTTAGAAATGCAGTGTCAAGGAGTGTGCTTGATGATGTACCAATCATGAGGAGGTATTACGAGTCGCCTCAATCGATATTGGAGCTTAGAGCTATTGCCTGTGTGGAGGCACAGTTAGGAGAGCCATTGAGGGAAGACGGGCCAATTCTCGGGGTTGAGTTTGATTCATTGCCGCCTGATGCATTCGGGGCACCTATAGGTATGGCTATAGGTATTAGTATTAGATACTCCTGTTATTTTATATGCTTAATGTGGTAAATTTTATTCATGTTATTGATGATATGTTGAATTTCAATCATGTTTAAGCAAGTAACTTGGTGCTCAAAGATGTTTAGTTAATCTATATCTATGTGGTAGGGAATTTCAACTATATTTGTTTTTCGTATTCTTTAGTAGAAGTAGAAGTAGTTAAAAAGGATATGTCAATAAGGAAGTAATAGAGACTTTGGATAGAATAGAAGAATGAAGAAAAAGAATACACGTGATCAACCCGACTAATTTCCTTTTTAACTATCTAAAAAAGAGTTATTTTGAATCAACTTATTAAAAAATAAATAAAGAGTTATTCTGTATCTGTTTGCTTTTACCTATCTTGTTTAGTCAGTAAACGGAGTACTTTTATTTACTTAATTATGATCTATGGTTTATTGGAAGTGTTATGCTCCCAGGATGCCCACCCCAATTTAATTGGATTTAGGGCTTAGTTGGGTTGTATTTTCACATGATAATGACCTTATAGTTTTGATAGTGGTTCATTAAATGGTTTGTGAAGCTTGAATTTGTTTATTTATTTATTTTTTTAATGAGTTAAGTCCTGTAACCATTTTGATGGTGAAAACTAATGTAAACCTTTGGTATTGCATGTGAAACAGCTGTTTCAGAGCAGCCGAAGCGGTTGGGGCATCCTTATGAAGGCAAATTATATGAGCAACGTGATGTCAAATCTTATAAAGTTGGTCTCTTAATTCTTTATTGCGATTTTATTTATTTATTTATTTATTTATTGTGATTTATGCAGTGATCATCATTAATTTGGCATGCACAGTGATGGTTGGGATGTTTGATGTTTCCTTCTCTGTTATAAATCTGCTTATATAGTTCAGATGCTTGATGATTCCTTTATGTATGGGTTTTGGTCTTCATCTTAGTATTGTACCTCCATTTTAATTTTGTTTTCAAGTTTCTTTACATGAAGAATCTATTCTCATGGTGTCTGGTTCGTTGTCCGGTTTGCTTCTGCTTAGAAATTCAAAACTAGCCAAGTAGCCGTGTAAAGAATGTGGTAGCTTGAAATAAAAAAATGCACATACATTTACTTCCTAATACTAGTACCAAGAGCAGAGTAGCCAATTATCTCTAGCTCAAATAGCACTTTCTCTCCTTGTAAGTGCAAGGTGGAGGTTGAGGTCGTGGGTCCAAGACCTACCCAGGTGTGTGTTACATACCAATTAAAGAACCAAGTGCAGGGTATCTTGCTCTTATGACCAACTTGGTCTTTATTATAAATGTTTCTCCTTGTCATTTCTTTTTCCCTTCATGAAATAGGAATTCTTGCTCTTAATGAATTCATATTTTTAAATTTTATACTTATATAAAAAAAATTATAAATTTTATAATGTTGGACCTTGTCTTTATCAAATGTTTGTGTTTTTGTCTGAACATTGTCTTTGTTAGAAGGAAATATTTCTTTACTACCTATTCTTCTGGGTTAACATCTTGGAGTTGAATGAAATTCATTCCAGGCTACCCAGAGGGCTCTCCATGAATATCCATTTCTTCATGACCAACCTGGTGCAAGACCTGATGCGTTTGGACAAGTTTCCCAATCTCATTTTCATGACTCAATGATTGATGCCCCAACTGCCAGAACTTCATCAGTTGTGCATGGAAATGAACAATTGCCCAGGGTGCATGGTGTCCAAGGTCATGTACCTCGTGTTCGTATTTTTCCCCAGCAAGAAAAGCAGGCACTTGCCTTATCATCACCTCCTAGGGATGATGAACGTGTCCCACAAAGGGAGTCCTTGACAAATGTTAGAGTGAGTTCTCAGTTTGGTGATCATCCTATTATTGGACCAGAAGATTCATATGTATTGTCTGATGGGCAAATATCTCATAGTGATGCTATTTTGCGGATGGAAAAGAAACGCAAGGTATCCTCAACCAGTCCAAACTAATTGAGAGTATTTTTTCTCTTTACAAAGGATTATTTTATATATAGTTTTTTGCCTACTGTAGAGTGAAGAAGCTAGAATTGCAAAAGAAGTTGAAGCCCATGAGATTCGGATTAGGAAAGAGCTTGAGAAACAAGATATATTGAGACGAAAGGTTCTAACTTCTTAGTCATGAGTCTATGTTCTCTGAAGTTAACCTTTTTGCCCTTCCCAGAAGGTGTAAGCGTCTTTGTATACTGATATTATGAACCTTTTTCTTGTAGAATGAAGAACGAATGAAGAAAGAAATGGAAAAACAGGACCGTGAAAGAAAGAAGGAAGAAGAGAGGCTGATGCGTGAAAGACAGCGAGAGGAGGAGAGATCTAAGCGTGAGCAAAAACGGGAAATGGAACGAAGGGAAAAATTCTTGCAGAAAGAAAATTTAAGAGTAAGTTTTGTTAATGACATACTGTAAGTTATTTAGAGGTAATTTTTCTGGAATAAATGATCAAATTCCACCCGTCTCCAATTTCTATCTTTCCTTTTCCCCCCTTCTCTGGTTATACTAAAGGCTGAGAAAAGGAGGCAAAAAGAAGAGCTCCGCAAAGAGAAAGAGGCAGTAAGGCGCAAAGCTGCCATTGAGAAGGCTACTGCGCGCAGAATAGCTAGAGAATCTATGGAGCTTATTGAGGATGAACAGCTGGAACTGATGGAATTAGCTGTTGCAAGCAAGGGCTTGTCCTCAATGATCCATCTTGACCATGACACACTGCAAAATATTGAATCATTCAGAGGTGAGCATTCTGTTGAGAACTTTTGGTTCAGTCTTCATTCATTTACATGACTGCCTTTCATTAAGCCCTAATCTGGTCTTTTATAGTTTTGAGGAAATAAAAATGATTTAAATATTAACTTCTTATTCACATTGTTTTGGTTCCCAGAATATGAAAATCTCATGTTAAAAATAACTCTCTCTCTCTCTCTCTCTCTCTCTCTCTCTCTCTCTCTCAATTGAACAGCAGTACTGGATTCTGGCTACCAGAATAAAAATATAAGACTCTTTCCTCATGAAATTGATAATTTCCACTCTCTAATCCTCCTAAACCATAGCAAAAGGAAGATTCAAACATTTCCTTTTAATGCCCCAGTTTCTGCAAATACCCTTCTTAGCTGGGGAACACCCAAAAATTCAAACCACTCATAGTGTTATGTCCTGTTTTTCAATGTTGTTTCAATAAGGTTTTAGATTTAATCAGTGTCCCTTTTCTGATGGTTTTGAATGTGATATTGCATTCTATTAGGAATGAAGAGAGAATGCTTATACTGGTTTCAACTAAATTGAATCCTAAATCAAGGTCTCTACTTCTTGTTGGGTGTGTTATATTATATGGGATTGACTTTGTTCATTGTGATGATGGTGCTTGAGGAGGAATGGACAATAATTGTCATCTAAGAGATAAAGTGCTGGTGTTGGACTTGGTGGTGGCAGTTAAAAATTTGAGTTGGTAGTAGTATAATTCTATTGTCTTCTCAACTCTTTATAGTTGGCTGGAAAGTAAAGGTTGGGGCTCATGTTTTACTTTAACTCAATTTCACAAGTGGACTGCGCTTGTACCATATTACTTTTAATTATGTGTTTGAGCAAAGAAAGTGGAGTTTATGAATTTGAAACCCATCTTTGGTGTTGATTCAATTTAAATAGATACAAAGTCTTCTGCTGAAGAGATGATCTTTTTACCATAATTTGGTTTGCATTGTGTTTTTATTTGCTGTGGTTAGTCTTTTTTAATTGTTCTGATCAGATCTGATACCATTTTTGTTGTAGATCTTCTGAGTGCATTCCCACCTAAGTCGGTGAAATTGAAAAAACCATTTGCGGTTCAACCCTGGATCAATTCGGAGGAGAATATTGGCAACCTTCTGATGGTATGTCAGTGGTGCTTATCAATCCATTTTATATGCGTAGTGGAAAATGAATTATGATAATCACATAAGGTACACATTTTACCTTTGTGCAAGAGGTATCATAATGCTATCTTCCATGTTCGCACTATACAGTTTGTAACTAATTGAGACTAAAGGTTATACATACACCTCTGTTCTACATTGAATATTGCAATTTTGTTTCTTTAAGAATAAATGAATGCTGAATGATAATTTAATTAATTAATGTTTATGTTATTTTGTGAAGATAGTGATTTTTGGATAACATTTTTCTTATATGCTTATTTCATACTGAATAATAGATATTTCTTTTGATAAAAGGAACTGAATAACAGATATGGATGTGCTGCTATTAACTGCATTTATTAAATGTGTTTTTCTTTTCTTTGAGTGATAATGTTAGCTAATGGAATCTAGTAATGCCTCTGATTTTTTATCTGAATTTTTTTTCTTTTCAGGTGTGGAGATTTTTGATTACTTTTGCTGATGTTCTCAAGTTATGGCCGTTTACTCTTGATGAGTTTGTTCAAGCTTTTCATGACTATGTGAGTCATTCATAGGTCTTTGATTTCAAATTTCCCACTCATTAAATTTTGCGCAACTGCTTTTTGCTTGGTATTCATACCATTTTGATCCCAGGATTCAAGGTTGTTGGGCGAGATACATCTTGCTCTTCTTAAGTTGATAATAAAAGATATAGAAGATGTTGCTAGGACACCATCTACAGGATTAGTAGTTAATCAAAATGGTGCTGCTAATCCTGGAGGTGGACATCCACAGATTGTTGAAGGGGTAACCTCTGCTCTATTCACGCTTGAATTAGTTTATTTGCTTGCCATACTACTTTTCTGTGTTTGTTGCAGAATCATTTTTGATGTCATTTCTGTATTAGGCTTATGCATGGGGCTTTGACATACGCAACTGGCAGCGGCACTTAAATCCATTGACATGGCCTGAAATATTTCGGCAACTGGCCCTATCTGCAGGATTCGGGCCACAGTTGAAGAAAAGGAGTGTCAGATGGTCATACTCGCATGAGAATGATGAGGTTACTGCTTTTCTATACTTTGCTTTTGTCATTTATACCCTTGTGCATTGCATAAAACTGTTGTTCTGTATTAGCAGTATATTTTGATGAATTAGACACCTTGCTTTAGGACATAGGAGACCTTCGTGTGTTTGTGTGAATATATAAAAAAATAAAAAAAATGAAGGAATAGAAAAGAACAAGTGCAATAAGTGCTTTCTATTTCCCATTATGCTTTAGTCATAATCCTTGGTATATTTTTATTATGCTCTGTAAATACAGAAAAATGAAATAAAGCTTAGAGGTGTCCTAAAAATAGATTCTTGTTCAAGGAACTCACCTGTGTTTTGACCCATTTAGCAATTTGTGGAATATGTCTACTGTTTGGATGGCTAAATTTATTTTTCAGAAGGATATATCAGATTTGTCAAAAATTTTCTCTACCAGGGTATTTTTTTTTCCTTGTCCAATTCATTCCTGATATTTTTATTTTTAAATGATAAATTAAATAATTATTGAAAGAAAAGGGCACACCTTATTTTACAGGGATTATACAAGGGTTATATATATATATATTTTTTGATAGGTAAGAAAGTAATATTATTACTAGAAGAGAAAAAAAGATACAAAGAGTTCACGATAGTGAACAAAGAACCACAACAACAAAAAGAAATAAAGGAATCAACATCCTATTCTAAGAGACAAGAAAATCAGTAGTAGTAGAACAATCAGAACGACCCCAACACCGAGACCAACCAAAGAGAGTCCGCTAGCACAAATCTAACAATTGAGTCATTGATTTCTCAATATCCTCAAAAGAACGCCGATTACGTTTAGTCCAAATAGTCCACATCAAACAGTAATCTAAAGTTCTAAAGGTTTAGATATTTCAAAAATGATGAAGATTAACTGGAGTTAATCTATCTACTGCAATATAAAAAGCTCATGGAGTTGATGTTTTAGTGGAACCTCCCTTCGCTTGATCATGCCAAAATCAATTAAGTTTTCCAACCCTTTTTAGTGGAACCTCCCTTCGCTTGATCATGCTAAAATCAATTGATTTTTCCAACCCCCTCTAAAAAATTGATTTCTTAGCTTTTTTATATTGCATTCTTGTGGCTCAATGGCATTGCCTAGTTTTTTCCCGTGTGAAGAACCTGGGTTTGAATTCCCCTCCCCCACTTGTAAGCAAAAAAAAAAGAAAAAAAGAAAAAGGAAAAAGTCTTATTGCTATTATTCATTTATTTTAATTTTATGCTTTGTCTAAGGCTCTAGGGTGAGGCGCTTGCCTTTAGAGCCCAGGCGACCACCTTAAGCCATGAAAAAGTGGCTAAGGCAAGAGCCTCAATTTTTTTTAATGTATTTATTTATTTTTATTTAATTTTTTTATAGAAGCTTGTAAAACCTATGTTGTTATTATAGGAATAAGTTATATTAGATATTAAGGAACATCGCGTACACAGGAGGTATTAAAAAGCAGAAGCTTGTTACAAAACCTATTGGTAGATTAATTGATTTACAGAAACTTATTGTAAACTTATAGAAGCTTTTTGTAAAACCTATTATTAGAATAATTGATAGAGCCTAAACCATGTTAAGTCTATTTTCAAATCAATTAATAAATGTAATTTCTTCATGCAACACATTTCAAAAACACTTGATTATAATATCTCAATACATTAGGTACAAGTATAATAACTATATTTAGAATTTGGCGCCTTGATTTAATTGGGCTAGTACCTTTTTGTAGCCTCATGCCTTGGACAATATAAGGCCCTGGATCCTAGGGTTGCCTGTAGCCTTGGACTACCTTGATACCTGGGTTCTAGAACTTTACTTTTCAGAAAAAAAGATTTGTAATCTGATTGGCTGTGTTTCAGAAGATGGCTACTTATACTATAAGTTTGATAGATATGGTTGAATATCTGAGTTTACTTTTAGGTAACTTGAGTCAAAAAGATATTCTTCTTTTGTTTGTTTTTTTTTTTTGGAGTGTACGGGTGGGGTGGGGTGGAGAATGGTCAAGCAGTGATCTTCATGCAATAATTAATAGTTATTTGGAACAAATTATTATATTAACCAACATCAATACTCTGATTGTTGTAGGGAAAAATATGAATTAAGATATTTCCTGCCATAGTGATACTCTGATTAAAGTTTGTAGCTTATTATTGTGGACACTTGCTAAATATAGTGGTTTTTTTATTAATTTAATGTTGAAGTAGTGTGAAACTTTCTGTTACTGTTTAGTATTTGCTAGAGCAATTTGGTTTGTTCTGATGTCGAAGTTCAGGACCTCATTTTAATATTATTATATTTCTTTTATTAAATAAGACAGGTTATATGTAATTGCAGGGTAAAGGTTGTGAAGATATAGTTTCTACTCTTCGTAATGGTTCAGCAGCTGAAAATGCATTTGCAATAATGCAAGAAAAAGGGTTATTACTTCCCCGAAGATCTAGGCATCGGCTGACTCCTGGAACCGTCAAATTTGCTGCTTTTCATGTTCTTTCACTTGAGGGAGGCAAGGGATTAACTGTATTAGAACTTGCAGACAAGATTCAGGTAAGTTTATATTGTTCTTAACTAAAGATTTTTGGTTACTGGCCTTCCCCATGGTTTGTTGGCCTTGTGTGTGAATGATTAATCCCCAGGTCTGTGGTTCAGGGAATGGTGGAGTGAGAGAGTTAATTTTTTTCAATTTTCTGATTTTTCCTGATATAATTGTATGCTGTTAGAAATCTGGACTTCGGGACCTGACAACGAGCAAGACACCAGAAGCTTCGATTTCTGTTGCTTTGACAAGGGATGCCAAGCTTTTTGAAAGGATAGCCCCTTCAACCTATCGCGTGCGTGCTGCTTTCCGGAAGGATCCTGCTGATGCTGAGGCAATACTTTCAGCAGCCAGAAAGAAAATTCAGATATTTGAAAATGGGTTTTTAGCTGAAGATGCTGAGTATGTTGAAAGAGATGATGCTGAGGATGTTTTAAGAGATGATACTGAGGATGTTGAACGAGATGATACTGAGGATGTTGAAAGAGATGAAGACTCTGAATCTGATGATGTCGATGAGGATCCTGAAGTGGATGATTTTGCAACTCTGTCAACTGGGAACAAAATCTCCAATCCCTATGGTGAAGTGAAAACTTGCTCAGGAAGTGGAAAAGACGATCTTTGCAACGATGTTGCACTGAATCTGCAGACTGAGTTGGAGAAGGATTTTTCACCCATCCCTTTGGCTGGACCCAAAGATGAAAACTGTCCAAGCACTGCCAGTGAGCTCTGTGTTGTTGGTGGAGGCATCAGTGCTGTCAATCAAGAAAATATGGAGATTGATGAAAGTAAGTCAGGTGAATCATGGATTCAAGGACTTACAGAAGGAGATTATTCTGATCTCAGTGTAGAGGAGCGTCTTAATGCCCTTGTTACCTTAATTGGTGTTGCAAATGAGGGAAACTCTATTCGTGGTGTTCTTGAGGTAAACATCTCTTGCCAATTGTAGTGTACTGATCTATTTTATATTCTAAAAACTATATGCTTGTTTTTTCTGTCTTGAATTTGACAGTAAGAGTTTTACAGGATCGCATGGAATCAGCAAATGCTCTCAAGAAACAAATGTGGGCAGAAGCACAGCTAGATAAAAGTCGCTTGAAAGAAGAGATTATAAGTAAAGCAGATTTTTCGTCATCTATTACGGGGAGCAGAGCTGAAATGCAGTTTTTGAGTTCTGCAGTGGAGGGCAGCCAAAGCCCCTTTCCTAATGTTGATAATCAACTTATTGAGGCATCCCCCAGCACCGCTGAAAACCAAAACCCACTTGTTTCACAAGGCATCCAGGATCACCTCAACAATGTGCCTACCGAAAGGACCCCTGGTCAAGATTTTCCCACAGGTCCTGATAATTTCCTTATTCAGCAACTTGGATATGCTTCAAAAAGGTCAAGGTCACAATTGAAATCTTATATTGCGCACAGAGCCGAAGAGATGTATGTATACAGGTCCTTGCCTCTTGGACAAGATCGCAGGAGAAATCGATACTGGCAGTTTGTTGCATCTGCTTCTAGCAATGACCCTGGTTCTGGCAGGATCTTTATTGAATTGCATGATGGCAATTGGAGGCTCATTGATTCTGAAGAGGTAAATAAACTCTTTATTTTTTCCGTTTGATGCTTTTCTGCCCCCCCCCCCCCCCCCCTCCCCAACCCCCCGAAAATTGGGCCATTTTTGACTATGTGACCTCTATAATGTCAGGAAATGTTATATTATTGATGGTATATCTAGTTTTTACTAAATGGTTTGCAAGATTTTTCACTTTTTTTTTTTTTAAGCTGGAAGAATAGTAGTAAGTGTCCATTTGACACAATTGTTTTTGCCAACTTATTTTACTATTTAACTTATTTTTGCTATTATTCAGGGGTCCCACTGCACTTTTTGATACTATTCATGAGTTTCACTATACTATTTCAGCTAACTTTTTCCTTTATTTATAGTACTTTTAGCAAAAAGTTTTCAGTTTCAATAAAATAAGCGGATCCTAAACAGATCCTAAATGTCTTTGACAGTTAATTGGCAGCCTCATGTTCATACTTTTAACATAATTTTTATTCATACTTTTGACATGATTGTCACTGACCCCTCAGTGACAATCATGTTTGTGCTTGAAAATGGGGATCCAAACCAAAATGGTCGTCTTTGCTTCTGAAAATAATGTTTGTGCTTGAGAATGGCCAGTTGGCTGTCGTGCTAATGAGACTGTCCAAGGTTCTTGAGAATTTATGCCTTGCATATTACCATATGTTAAATTATATGGTATATTATCTATGGTTTTGTTTGCTTTTACAGAAGATATCTTATTTGAATTAATATTAGAAGTTTTTTACCAAGATTAATCTTGATTTTCTCTAGGAGAACTTATAGTGTCATAGTCTTCTCTTGAATCCTGATCTTGGCAGGCAATCCAAGAAACTTCCCATAAGATATGAGGTTCTTGTATGTGTCCTATTTTTGTGTTGCTGGTATTATATATATATAAAAAAAAAATATTTTTAGTCAAATTCTTTATTGCTGCTTATGATTGATGCCTTTGTTACCATTTATTGTAATATTTCTGTTAACTGTTATAGTTCTTTTAATTCTCTTTCTGTGTAGGCCTTTGATGCTCTTTTGATATCTTTGGATGCACGGGGGATAAGGGAGTCCCATTTGCGTTTAATGTTGCAAAAGATTGAGTCATCCTTCAAAGAAAATGTTCAAAGGAATATGCCAAGTGCTAATGTTGTGGGTCGAAGTGGAACCATGGTTAAAAATGAGGCTGATGAAATGAATTCTAGTCCAGACTGCCCGGCTGGTTTTGACAGTCCTAGCAGTACTGTTTGTGGTTTAAATTCAGATATGTTGGAGACCTCATCTTCTTTCCGAATTGAGCTTGGGAGAAATGAAACTGAGAAGAAGGCTGCCCTTAATAGGTATCAAGATTTTCAAAAGTGGACGTGGAAAGAGTGTTTTAATTCGGTGACATTATGTGCAATGAAGTACGGGAAAAAGAGGTGTTCACAGCTGTTGGGTGTTTGTGATTTTTGTCTCAATTGTTATCTCTCTGAAGACTCTCACTGCCTTTCTTGCCACTGTAGTTTTGGTACTAGTAATAATGATTTTAATTTTTCGGAACATGCAATTCAATGTGAAGAGAAAAGGAAGATACATATGGGAAGTTTCCAAATATTAGATTCTTCTCTTCCACTGGGAACCAGATTGCTGAAGTCTCTATTAGCTTTCATTGAGGTAAGATCATGATTGCCTTTAAGAACTTTTGTGCTGAGATAATTAGGAGTTGATTCCCAAAATTGTTAAATATTTATTGCACCTGGCATTCTATGTGCTGATAGTTAATGTTCAGCTTCCCTGTGTGTTATTTATGTCAATCCATCTCCCCCCTTTTGTTAGGGGAGTTGTGCCACGGGTTCAACCTGTGTTAGTGTGAGTTGTTAATTTATGTATCAGTAATTAGCCATTTACATTATTTTATAGGTATCTGTCCCACCAGAAGCTCTTCAATCATATTGGATGGGAGACCATCGAAAGACTTGGGGAGTGAAGTTGAATGCATCATCATCAGTTGAGGACCTTCTACAGGTCTTCATTTTACTCAATACTTTTGATGGAATTCTGTATAGCTTCATGTGCTAAATATACTGTTTATCCAAGTTTCTCCTGTCCATTTTCACTATCTAATCATGATGATTAGTATCATTTGGTATTCAACTTGGAGTCACAGTTTGATTTATATTCTAACTTCCATTAAGGGATTGTAATATTCTGCTTAATTGATGGTAGTGGAAGCATGTTTAATTGTCTTCTGAACTTATTGTGCCGAGGATTGGAGGTTACTCTTGTCAGATGAAATGTTATTATCTTCTCTTCCTCCCCCCCCCCCCCCCTCCGGCGTCCCACACTTTTTTATTTTATTTTATTGATTATAGATTTAGAGTTGGGCAGATGTAAGTCTGATCTTTTGTCTACCCCTGCCCCACCCGCTAAAATTAAAATAAGTCAGCATAGAGGTATATTTGTTGTTGCATCTCATGCAGAATATAATTCAATATCAATATCAATATCAATATCAATATTCAATTGGCATGGAATTAAGAGTGCCAAAATGCATTTACAGAGACATTTGTGTGCTAGTCTGTAACTGATTACACACATGGTATAAATACACAGCTAAGCCTTGGATGAAAAAGCAGTAGACATGCTCAGAAATGGCCATGTTCAAGCATGACTTGCTAGCAAATTATATAGGGAAAACATGAAATCAATTTTACTTTATCTTATTTTGCTTTTTTCTATCTTTTTATTTTCTTTTTGATATTTTTTATGGACTATTGTGTATTACTCTGCTCATATGGTATTGTCAGTTCACTACTTCCATATTGCATAGTCTTGATTTATATATATGTGTGTGTGTGTGTGTGTGTGTGTGTGTGTGTGTGTGTGCTTATTTTATTTATTTTTTTGGTGTGATCATTTGCTCAATTGAACAATCTTTGTTCCAGATATTGACTCTGTTGGAGAGAGTGTTGAAGCGAGACTTTCTATCATCAAATTTTGCAATGACAGAGGAACTGTTGGGCTCCTGTACTCAGTCAGGAAGTTCATTGCATGATTTTTCTGATCCTAGATCAATACCTGTACTTCCATGGATACCGCAAACCATGACAGCTGTTGCTTTGAGACTTTTTGAGCTTGATGCATCTGTAATTTATTTGAAGCAGGAAAAACCTGAGCCTTTTGAGGACAAGGAAGTCAGAGAATATATAGTGAGTTTTTTTTTTTTTTTTTTAATGAATTCGTATCATTGCTTTCCTTCTTTTTGGTTATGTCTTTTTAAGAAAGTTGGTGAAGATGTTCCCATCTCAAATGCTTGCAACTCTATAGCAGAAAGCTAAAGAGTTGAATGTCCTAGCAGCCTGCTTCTTTATAAATGTAGAGTTCAATGTTGGCCTATCATGAAAGATCAATAATTGATCCTATCTGCTGCCTGCTGTTTCTGAAATTTCACATTTGTGAATTCTTAGATGCTTTTTAAATTGATGTCATCTTTGGCTAAATCTTCCACTATGTTGTAAAAGATATTACCGCATGATTTCTCTTTTCCTTATCCACAGAAGCTTCCTTCAAGATACGCCCCTTTTGATAATGTTAAGGAGGTTGAACTAACAGAACTCAACCATGATGAAAAGAACTTTACTGAGCTGAAAAGCAACCGAAACAGCTATAAACGTGGGCGAGGGGGTCGTGAGCAAGGGCGAGGTAAAAAGTGGCAGAAGAAAGCCCGTGTTTCCTATTCTAATGTTGGAAGGCGAAATGTAAAGAGCAATGAAAATTTAATTCAAGGACTAAGACAACAAGGACAAAGAACGTATGGACAAGGGAGTGGACGGGGACGTCGAACAGTTAGGAGGAGGAGAGTGGAGAAGAGGGCTGTTGATGAGAGGTTGCTGAGCCATAGGGCTGATACATATAGGCCCAAGAGCATTGATGATTCACCAAGAAACTTGGGCGAGGAGTGGGATGATGAAAGAATCAGCATGCACCCTATGGAGGATCCTAATTTTAATGATGCAGAAGCAGTGGATTCAGATGATAATGCCCAGGCAGTTGAATATGAGCATGGAAATTGGGAGATTGGGTTCGCTAGTGCCTCCAATGGGTGGAGAGAGGATCTAAATGAAGCGAGTGATGAAGATGTGGATGCTTCTGAAGATGATAATGTCATTGAAGAGGCTGGAGATGAAGATTCGGAGGCAGATGTAGATATGAGTGATGGCTCAGATGGAATAGCAAACAGGGTCGGCAATGATGAAGGCTCAGAATCATCAGATTCTGACGATTATAGTGATTAAGTTTCCATGTTCAAGTGATTAAATTCTGATGTTCAACAGATTGCTGATGCATTAGCAGCAGACAAACATGGGCTGCATAAAATTTTTGGTGTTGCAGCTTCATTTTGCGGCGGGACCTGTGTACAGGGGAAAGAAGAAGACAGCATTGTCCCACCCCCCCCCCCCCCCCCTTTCTCTTTCTTTTTGAATTTATTAATTGGTTTCAGTGATGGGGGGGATAATGATTTGGAAGAGTTAAAAGATGTGTTGATTATATGTAATTCATTGATGGAAATTAGGCTGTCTAATGTAAGCATGTTGACAATACTTTTTATACATGTGATCTACATTAAAAATTATCAATAGTCTCCATGTTTTCAGCGATATGTGCATCTGTTAGAAGAGAGTAGAAGGTACTGCAGGTTGTCTTAGGTGCTGGAATGGAGATTTGCTTAGAAGAGAGTCGAAGGCATCTATTAGCGAGTTAGGGTTTTTGTATTGATAATGAGCAACTATGGGAGAATGAAAATCCCTCCAGTCCTTAGGGAATTGATGTAAATTTTGTTACTGGGCTTCATCAATAAAATTCTATCGTTTTTACCTCAAAAATTATTCTCAACAATTTAGAAATCCAATATCCTTTTTATCTTTTTTTATTGGGTGTGAATTTTGAAAATCTAACTGGTAGATTGTATGTTTTTATTATATCTTTTATGTTTGCAAAATATCAAGAATATTAAAGATTAATTGGTATGTCATCAACAAATGTTTAAATTTTAAGTTTTTGTGATTCAAAATTATGCATTAAAAATAAGTTTATTGATCAAATAGTAAATAAAATTCAATTTGAACGAAATTTGACAAAGAACATGTATACAATTGTTATAGTTTTTTAAAATTTACATTCAATAAAAAGATATATGAGAAGTTTGAAAGATTTCTTCCTAAACTAATTTGTAAGGAGAGAATCATTTTTCTTCTAGAATGGTAATATTGTATTTCCGGATGCTTAGCACTGTTTTGTAGTAAACAAGGTACATTCATGGACCTCTTAAAGAAGTAAACCTCTATATTTGTCCAACCCTATAAGATCCAAGTAAATTAGTAATAAACTTCTAGTTTATTCATTAAAATGAAAAAGTGAAGGTTCAGGCCCATTACTACCCCCGCTCCATGAAATGCTGCACTGTCAAATGGTGGTGTGGTACATAATGCTGATCAATAAACTGAGATGGTTTGCTGATGGCCAATGTGATGCTACTCAGTAAACTTGTCCAGATCAGAGGAACTTGATGATTCTCCTTCCAGTGCTCAAAATGTTATTTCTGTTGTGTTACTTGTGTTGACTAATCTGATAGGGAAGTGCTCACATAATGCCTTATTTTTTATTTTTTAAGTGAGTGAAGATTTCATCGAATTCAAAATAAAACGCAATTACAAAGATAAGGAATCAGATCCTCTCCATTTGAAATGGGAATACTTAAGGTTGCACAATAAAATCCATTTAGCTAGGTTATGGGCAACAATATTAGCCTTCCCACAAATGTGATTAACAAAACATTTTAGAGTGAGAGTTACAAAAACTACTTGGTTACTTTCCTCGCCAATATGTTTTATCGCCCAATGAGGAGAGGACGTGGATTTCTGTACGTAGTGGGATAATCAACTTAAGAGCAAATGACATACTTGATTCCCAATTCCTGTGCTTTGGCTACTGCTAACAGTGTGTTAGGAGGTTATGATGACTCAGATTGGTGGGCTTGGTTGGGGCCTCATGCCGCTTGAGAGGAGGTTATAATAATATAATGGCATGTGAGGCCACATGGGGCGAGTCAGATGGCTTCATGCTTTTATCCAAATCAGTGTTTTCTCATGTTATACAGGATATATATGTGCCTAGCTAAGTCATGGTGCAAATGTGGCTACACGAGATTACTTAAGGGCAGTGAGTTGGTGGCTTTGCAAAAGTTGGCATGTGAGGCAATGCATGGCTTGGGTGGTTCGAGCCAAGTATGTTGGACATGGATAGTAGCATGGTGCTGACTGCTGAGGCACAGGGTGTACTGTTGGGCCTTGTCAGTGCAATATTGGATCGTGTCAATGTGGCATGAACCAAGCCATCTACATGTTGGTGCATGGGCTGTCTCAGATGTTAGCAATTGGAGAGGATGGTATTGGGCTAGCCTCACCTCATGGGTTGTCAGGACGTGTGTCAGGCCTGATGGTGTTTACTGTTGAGGATACAGTTGATGTTGAGAATATATGAATACCTCGGTATTATCACTGGTAAGCTTTGATGCCTCTAGAACCTTCCTAGCTAGCTTATGGTAACATGGTTTTCGCCTATGATTTATTTATGAGTTATAACCTTTACTTTCTTTTTATCTAATTCTGGCACATTTGCCACATTGTCTTAAAAAAGTCGTTTTGGAAATTCAAAAATGTCAAGTTTAAGAAATCAATTGTAGTAGAATTGAATGAAAGAACAATATAAGGCTATTTCTTTTCGATGATCAGCTTCATTAGCTTATTGTTTGGAGTCGTTACAGTCGTACATATTTTCTTCGACCCAATAATACTTTCCCTTAGATACGGTAAATAAAATATAGACGAAATGCTGTTTTGGTCTTTACATTTTAGGATCACAATTAATTTAGTTCTTACATTTTTGTAACAATCAAGGCGTAAATGCACTTTTAGTTCCTACATTTTGGGGTCATTTCTATTTTGGTCCTTACATTTTTATTTTACCACTTTTAGTCTCTAAATCAATTGACGCGTTCTATTTTGGTCTTACCATTACTCACTTAACAGAAATTACTGACGTGACTGACGGCACAGTAAAATAATAATTAAAAAATCTATTTTGGCATTAAAAAAATTAATTTATTAATTTTAATTAAATAAACAAAATTAAAAAAAATCACATTAATTGAAATCTAAGAGTGCCTTGAACAAGAACATTAAGAAGACAAACCCAGATCTAAGAACACAAACCCAGAAATTAAAATTACAAAAAAAAAAAAAAACAACAACAACAACAAACAACCATTCAAGATCGTAAAAAACCACAGATTAAAAGCCAAATCAAGCCCATCTGACACATATCAAAAACTACACATCAAATCAAATCAAATAAAAAGTCTATATGATAGTCAAGAAAATGAATAAATCTCTTTTATTCAGCTGAGCCAACATTCATCATTTGCTTCCAATACCCAAGAATTCATTTTTCCATTTCTTTTCATTGTTCTTTGGAACCAAACAAAGCACAACTAGATCAGCACAAAAAAAATAAATTCATTCTTTCGAAAACTAAATAAACCCCAGCAATTAATTTTCTTTCTAATCATTTTTATTTCCCCAGCAAACAAACAGAACACAAGAAACTCAACAAAACCAAAACGTTAGCTAAAAAAGAAGAAACCCAGATCGAAAAGAAAAACCCAAGACGAATTGCAAACCCACCACCACGGCGCCGGATTTGAGCAAAGCAGATTGAAATGTCGCCGGATCTGACGGAGGAAGTGCTGAAACACACACCCATAATAATGGTGGTGACGAACGTGAAATCAAAGACGATGGCTCTGATGGACGAGGAGCGCCTTGGAGGCCAAGATGAACGCCATCATCGACCCCCTCCTTAGGTCCCCCTCCTCCTCCTCTGCCGCAGGATTCGAATCTGGATTCGGGGCTGGGTCGGGTGGCGTGGTGCGGGCGCGAGCCCGAGCGATCCATTTAGGGAGATGGGTCGAAGGTTTGAGTGGGTTTAGGGATTGAGAGAGAGAGAGGGAAATGGTGAGAGAGAGTGTGATGTTCTGGGTTTGAGTGGTCGTGCATTTCTTGAGTTTGAGAGAGAGAGAGTGATGTTCTGGGTTTCTTGAGTTTCTTGTGTTCTGTTTGAGTGGCCATGCATTTTTCACTTTTGGGTTTGATTTTTCATGTGATGTTGCTAGAGATTGAGGGTTGGGTTTGAGTTTGTGTTATTTGTGTTTTGAATCTTTGAAGGTCTTTGTATTTTGTAGATCTGTGCCTTTTGATTTTGGATGTTTCATGTTGGCATGCTCTTGATTTTGAGAAAGAACTCAAGATGACTGGGAAGAACATCATTTAATAATTTTTTTAATTTAATTTCTTTTTTAAATAATTTGTTTTTATTTTTTTTATTTAGTTCAAAAAAATAAATTTTTTTTTAATTTATAAGCTGACATGGCATTTTTAATATTATTTTATTGGACATGTTAGCATTTAATGTGCTAACAGTGGATGCTGTTTGCCACATCAGCAATTTCTGTTAAGTGAGTAACGGTAAAGACCAAAATGGAACGCATTAATCGATTTAGGAATTAAAAGTGGTAAAATAAAAATTTAGGGACCAAAATAGAAATGACCCTAAAATGTAGGGACCAAAAGTGCATTTACGCTAACAATCAATTTAGTTTTAGTCTCTATTATTTTCAATTTACAATCAATTTAGTCTTTACCGTTAACTTATTAACAAAAAATGCCTACGTGGCAAATAATGTGCACTATTGGCATATTTTAAGCTTAGTGGCAACTAAAATAATAATATTACTTGTCACATCAATTGGAAAAAAATTAATTTATTAGTTTTAAAGAAAAAAAAAATCAGATTTAGGAAGAACTTGAACCCAGAAAAATCTAACCCAAATCCACTTCCAGGATAGTTTTCTTCCTTGCAGCACCTTAGCCAAAACGAAAAACACACAATTGACAGTACAGTGAGAGCAAAATAGGGAGAACCCATGTAGGTCGAAAAACCTCTCTCATTTCTTTTGTTCTTGGCTCTCTGAACAACTGAGAGAGTTGTGTTCTTGAGCAATACAGAAAAATGTCATCTCTTCTTTCTAAGCTTTTGTTTCTTAACCAAGTGCCAACTGCCAAGTGCTCGATACAATAACCATTAACCCACTTACGTCAATCCCACTGTGAACGTTTGTGAAGTTGAAACCACAAAGCCAAATCTTATGTGAGGTTAACCATTTGATATTTGTTTCATCTTATTTTTGGATTTGCTTAAAGAATATGGTGGAAGTGGATTTGTGTTGGATTTTTTTGGGTTCACGTTCTGTGTTGGATTTTTTTGTTTCTTTAAAACTGATAAATTAAAATTTTTTTTTTTCCTGATGTGACATATAATATTATTATTTTAGTTGTTAGGTAAGCTCTGTTTGCCATATTTTTCGTTAATGATTTAATGGGATCTAATTGAAAATAATAGAGGTCAAATTGATTTCTACAAATATTTTACAGTCAAGAGATGTGAATGCTGACTTTTTTCTTTACAGTTGTCCAAAATGTGTAAGGGTTTTATGCCAGTTGTCTTTTGAATGTGCAGAAAATATTCGCTTCAGGATTCATTGCTGACAATATGCATAATGGAACTGAGGAAAAAGACGAAGCTATCATGCAATGCATAGTTGATAGCTTGAAGAAAGTGTGACGGCAATAGAGAAAGGTAAAACCAAAAGTGGGTCCCGTAACTTTTTTTTTTTTTTTTTTGCATATATCTTTTATACATATCTATCTTTAATCATCTCTTCCTTGAAACCATTCTTCATCAATATCTGCATCTAGGTCATGGTTATGGTAATAAAGATCATCGAAGCCAAAAGGATTAGACATTTCCCAATGGTCTTCATGGGGCCATTACTGTCTGCAAACATCTGGGTTGGCTGGTACTATGTCTGGGAAGATTCCCTGATTGAGAGATTCTGCCATTGTGAGTGAATAGTAACAAAATATCCAAGATACGTCCATGTGTGTGTGAAGAGTACCATCGGCATTTGTTACCCAATGTACATCTAGAGGGTGGAAAATTCCTTCTGCCTGAACATTATTTTTGGAATTTAGCTTTGCTACTATACATGCAGAAGTAATTTTGTGACCAAAACGGAGGTGATCTATTCTGTGATATTTGAACCATTGATCATCATGAGCGTCATTTTTCAAAATTTCTCGCCAAAATTTGTGAAAATACTTATTCTCTTAAGGAAAAATGTATGAGTAGAATTGTGGTTCAAAATTGAGGCACAAGTAGTACTCATTGAGTAAGTACCACATGTAAAGGTAATGTATAACAGTTTAGTTTGATATCCAAAATGCAAATGGAGTTTTCCATGGTTGCTCAATTTCTGGAAAAAGGGCAAGGAAATGGCTTTGGTGTTGTTTGATGTAATCATGGAGGACTCGAATGATTCTTTTGGATCTGGCTTGGAGGGTCAGGGTTTTTATTTGGTCTTTTATTTCTGGGGGAAGGGTTTCTATCATATTCATGATATCATTAGAGGATGAAGTAGAAGGGCCAGAGGATGAGGATGGATCTGTTATTGGGTATACACATAAGGGTGAAGGAATTATTGTGGTGTGAAGGACTGGAGGCTTTCTAGAAAGGTAATCAGTGATAAAGTTATCTGTACCTTTGATGTGTTTGACTTGGAAGGACCATTGTGAAAACCAATTTGACCATCTAAGTAACTGGGGATGGGGGAGCATTTTTCTTTTGAACTGGAGTATTTTTGAAAAAGAAAACATGTCCATTTCTACAAGAAAATTGTGACCAAGGAGGTGAAACTGAAACTTTTCAATACCATGTTTGACTGCCAGGATGTCTTTGAAAGTAGAATGATAATGGAGTTCTGAAGGCTTGAATGCACCACTTTTGTATCCACAAATGTTTCTTTTGCCATCAATTTCCCAGTTTATGTCTTCCAGTCCTGTAAAAAACTTGTTCAATATAATAATATCCCTCAGTTTGTTGTATCTTGTTCTATGTTCTATTTCATATTTTGCTGTTATTTTCTATAGTATTTTAGCAATATATGTCATTAATAAGTTTCCATGATCTTCTTACACTCTCATTATCCAGCTAGTGTGTTCATCCTGTAGTTATTGTTATAATTTACCTTAGTTCGTCCTTATTATCAAACACTTTCCTGTAACTTCATTCTTGGTGTTTTAGTTTAGTTTTTGTCCTTTAGGTGTTCTTCGTCTTCTAGTTTCTTAGTCTTTTAGTTTGATTCATCACTTTCTCCCATAATTGGTATCAAACTAAAAGACTAAGAAAGTGACGAATCAAACTAAAAGACTAAGAAACTAGAAGACGAAGAACACCTAAAGGACAAAAACTAAACTAAAACAACAAGAAGGAAGCTACGGGAAAGTGTTTGATAATAAGGACGAACTAAGGTAAACTATAACAATAACTACAAGACGAACACACTGGCTGGATAATGGGAGTGTAAGAAGATCATGGAAGCTTATTAGTGGCATATATTGCTAAAATACTATAGAAAATAACAACAAAATAGCCAGTTTCACTCTCCTTTGATTAGTATACTTTGATTAGGGTTCAAATTAAATATATTAAGAAGCTGCATCTATCACTATCACAAACAACACATTAAAAATAAGAATTAGTAGGAAAAAACTTAGGTAGTGCTCCGGTAGCCCAGAGCAGTGCCTTATTTCAAGTAAGTACTGATTTCAAGCACATTTTAAGGATGTAATTAAATATATTGAGAAGCTGCATCTATCACTGTCACAAACAACACATCAAAAATAAGAATTAGTGGGAAAAAACTTAGGTAGTGCTCAAGTATTCCCGCAGCAGTGCCTTATTTCAAGTAAGTACTAATTTCAAGCACATTTTAAGGATGTAATTTCCTTAAAAGTAAGTACTGACACACAGGTACAGAGCCATTTTTTCATTTTTTCTAAAAATGAAAAAAGTAATTCCTTTAAAAGTAATTTCTTTTTCATTTTTTTTTTCAAAATAGTAGGTATATAATTAAGGTTTATTGAGAATTTGAAGCCAACAAAATAAAACTTGCCCCCTACAGTTTCTAAAACCAAAAAATAGCCCAAATAACACCTACAAAAATTAATTCAAAATAGCCTAAACAACAACAAAAAATTTATCAATAAACCCATGGTTTATGCCTTCCAGAAACAAATATAAATACCAGATTCCAGTCCGTAAAATCTCTTCAAATTTACACAAAACAAAACCCTAAAATACCAGTCGAATAGCAAGTGAGACTGTGTCAGAGTGTCTCACAAGTCGCGCCTCCTTTGCTCTGGAAAGCGATGCCACGCCGGCGCAGCCATAAGCATCATCCCGAGTGCCTGGCCCAATCTGGTCTCCTTCTTTTGGTATTTCATCTTCCTCGTCTCTTTTCTTTTTCTGTTTTCTTATGAGCATCTCTTTTCTTTTTCCGTTTGAAAACTCTCCCATATGTTTTGAGTCTTTTGGTAAGTTATTGCCTTTTATCAACAACCTTTTTTAGACAACAAAATTCAGAAGCATCAAGCATTAAGAAGTTGCATAAGTCCGCAACGTATCAACGCTATCGCACCCCGTCATATTTTGACATGATATTTTCAAGTAAAATGTAATTAATAAATACAAAATAGGATCACATTAAGACTTGGCTATGACACTACAACCGCTGAACAGAATAGCTAACAAAAACAGACTTTATATGGTGCTTTCTTTTCTTTGCTGGCCCAAATGTGTCAAAACCTTACAACACAACTTGTGACAAAAATCACAGCCATCTCAAAAATTATTCACAGAGCTATGAGCCAGGATCCTATTTAAGGTGCCTGAAGTTTCTTGATTCCAGACTTCTGTTCATCAGTCAACCTTGTCGGGAATTTGATTTTAAACTTGATTCTCAAGTTACCTCTCTTGGAGGGGTCTTTTGGCATTGGCATGCCTTCTTTTGGAACAACCTCCTCATAGTCTGGATGAATCACATTGTTGATGGGGATGGTCAAGCTCCTTCCGTCGAGTGTTGTAAGACGGACTGTGTAGCCTGTTAAAGCTTCTACAAGCGAAATCATCTGTGTGACAACAAGGTCATTGCCATCCCTTGTAAATGTGCTGTGGGGCTTCTCGTCGATTATGAATACAAGATCTGCAGGAAGAACATTTGGCTGCTCATTTCCTTTCTCTGGGAAAGTAATTTTTGTTCCCTTTTTCCAGCCAGGCTTAATTTCGATGGTTAAGATTTCCTCCACAGGTAAGGTCTTCCTGTATAAGATAATATGAAGTTAGTAAATAGTGGTGGCTCTAGGTTTCTTTTCTAGGGGGGTCATTGGATCAATAAGATATATAAACTATATAAAATCTAAAACAAAAGAGAACTTGAACATAACAACATCACAAAAAAAAAAAAATTCAAATACATTAAGTTTTATGATTGATTATGGGTTTTTTTTTTTTTTTTTTTTTCTGAAGATTTAAGATCAAAAAAATTTCTGTTGGATATGTTTAGAAGCTAAATTCAGCCGGGCTTTTAAGGTCAGGGTGTGCAAATTTTTATTGTAGGGGTAAAAATTTTTATTTTTATAAATATTATATATAAAAATTCTCTTTTCCAGGTCAGAGGGTTCATTTGAACCCCCTGCCTTCACCGTAGCGCCACCCCTGTTAGTAAACCATAAACACATCAGGATGGTTCCATTTTCTGGAAAGAGGATACGACATGAGTTAAGCCTAATTCGGTGCAAATAACACAACTGCAGTATGAGGATGAAACTTCATGAAGAGAAAACAAACTTAGAACTTCAGGAACAAAAAACTGAGAAAGATCAGCTTAAGTCCTAATAGTATTCAACCAGTTCAAAGAGACCGCTAAATCTAAACTCCATCGCTGAGTGTAATATTTACAAGATAGGCAACTAGTTTACTAACCCTTGTCATCTCAGCAGTGTGGATAATTAGCATAAATGGCACTCTAGATGCTCAAAATTAATTACTATAATTTCCTGGAAAAACAAATATAAGAGTGTGAATCTGAAGAAGCAAGCCATGCCATACGAATTAATATTCCCAATGTTTATACTAACTTACCAACGAAGCAATCAATGGATAAAGAATATGAGTATTGCAATCTCTTCGGGTAGTTATAATGTGAAACATACAAGACAATCTAGGCCCACCACCACTTCTGCCACTATCATGGCACCATTCCTAATAGTATCTCCATCCTGTTCCTACCACGTAAGTCATAACACTAATGGATGCCGCCACCACTGAGTATAATGGTTGATTGATTCTACTCAGGAACTTAGATAAGCTCCGCCAATTGTAGAAACATTGCTTCAACTCAATATGTTGAACCAATGTTTGTTTGTATGTTCAAGTGCTTGTGTGTCTGTGTGTGGGCCTAGAAACTCGTGAATATGCAAGGGTTTTCAGGGGAGAAATATAATAAAAAAGCATATTATAAAGATCTAACTCCTAACAAAATAAAAATCTTCCACTGCCACAAACACATTGCATTACAATCACATCAAAACACTTTCAAATGAATGCAACAACACATTTATAACACATACCATTCATATTCAAACCAATTACACACTTGATCCATCTATGCAAACTCAATAGGGAGAAAAAATTTCAGGGTATTTTTGAAAGAATAAAAAAAACTGCATAAACTCATTTAGAAAGTCGGCATCCATTTTTGGACATCTTGATATAGAGACAAATGAATAGTATGTGATGGTGGGAGTGAAAGAAACAAATTCATTCCCTTACATCTTCAATAACTAACAATTCACATAGAAGAAGAAACAGCTTCTCAATAAAGTAGTAGTAAAGCATATGCATGAACGGCAACTATTAGTTATCAGAAAATGAACAATTCACACACACAGCAAACATATGGGGCAATTCTACAGATAGAAATAAATTAAAAAAGAAATACTTACCCACTCACATCCATAATTTCCCTTGAGATCTTCATCTTTTTGGTAGTTCCCTTGTATAGCTCCTCGAGGGTACACGGCAGTGTCCTCTCAATTGGAGGAGGCTTACGCGGACCTTGACTCATTGGTCGGCCCTCTCCAAATGAGCTAAATATATCGTCCCCAAACATTCCACCAAAAGGCCTTGAACTATTCCTCATGCCACTGCCACTGCCACTGCCACTGCCACTGCTTCCCATTCCTCCAAATGGGCTTGAATAGCCGAAAAACTCAGCAAAAATGTCATTAGCATTTCTGGGGTTGAACCTGAACACTGTTGGGCCATCCCCAGTTTGGAAGAAGGAGGCCCCACCATGTCCCCCTGCATCAGGGGGTGGCACTTGGCCTTTAAGCCCTTCTTCACCATACTGATCATAGATTGCTCTCTTCTGGGGATCACTTAGAACCTATCTTAAACCAACACGTAATTAATATGATGAGATTAAAAATTGGTGTTCCTTAGAAAAGAAAAGGGACAAAACACAACAGGGCAATCTTATAAAGCCTAGAAAAAAGTTAAAAATCTTGAATACCCAGATGACAAAATGTGATTTTCATTTCAGGGGCACCAAAAAAAGAGCAGGGTAATTAAAACACTCATTTTTATTAGTTGTCAAGAAATTACATATAGATTCAGTGTCATGCAGGATCAAAATGATTGATTTTCCACTTCTGTCAGCCTATGCATTTAGTACAAGTGCATAAGTCATCACAACACAATTAACAAAACTATAAACCATAATCTAATGATGAATAACATTATATAGAGAAGGTCTAAAAGCAAAGAGGGAATGCATAATTCAAAGAGAGAGAGAAAGTGAACAATACCTCATAGGCCTCAGAGATCTCTTTGAACTTGGCCTCAGCTTCTTTCTTGTTAGTGGGGTTCTTATCAGGGTGCCATTTCATGGCAAGCTTTCTGTAAGCTTTCTTTAAATCCTCATCATTGGCGTTCTTGTCTACCTGCAATATCTTATAATAATCCACACCCATCTCTTTTTTTCTTTCAGCTAGTTGACTAAACTTGCAAGTCTTAGATGAGAAACTATATATATAAATAATAAAAAACTTGCTATTTTGGTATTGGGTTTGGTGGAGCTTCGGATGTTAAAACTTGGTATTGTTGTTGGCTCAAATTGTGGGATTTTGAGGGAGACGAGGAGAACAGACGAGAAAAAGAAAGACTTTTCTGGAAGGTTGCAGTTCACAAAAAAGGAAGGAGAAGAGTGTGGAACTGGAACCTTCTAGAGAGACTGTATCAAATTAGGTGGAAACAAAGAACCTTCTAGAGAGACTGTGGAAACAAACAGTCTCTGGTTTGGTAATTTTGTAAGTACAATAAAAGTACTACTGTACTAAGATAAGATCTACGGCTACGAGGTCTGGAGTTTGGAGAGGATTGGAAATGAAGCTTATACGACATGTCGTCAATGATCAAAAGAGTCATGTACTACACTGTGAGTAGGTATATAGCAGCACTGTCACATGCAAAAAGACACGTGTAATCCAAGTGTAAAGCAGCGTTAGGTGGGTAGGAGTAGGAGTAAGCAATTTGGAGGACTGGTCGTAGCCGTAGGTTGGGCTGTGTGCCAATTTTTTTAGTTCCTTTTTGCTTGCACAGGCTCGGTCTTTTTAAAAGAAAAAACCAAATGATAAGCACAGACTGAGCTAATGCCAATCTGTTTTAGTCTTTAGAGTCCATTTGAAGAGGCGATTTGGGATGTTGACAAGCCGTCTTCATTTTTTTTTGTTTTACGAATGTGAAATTTGAGAGTAACAGTTGTCAGTATATTACAATTGGCTCTACATATTGTATAATATGTATTGCATCTAGTATAAAAAGTTTTGAATTATGAAAGTATTCATAAATTGTATCATATAATATGCGTATCGTATGTATCGTATCGTTAAAGTATGCATATCATACGATACATAAACATATGTTTTAATATGAGTGTTTTTTTTTGCTAAAATTTGTATTTTAATACATAATTATTAGGTTAGTTAATATAGCCTAATAAAATAACATGTTCATAAATTTTTTTTATCCTACAGAATTTGGACTACACACTTACATTTCATTTTTATATTTACAATTTTTTTTCTATACTACGAATAAGGTATTAATTGATAACATAATTATTTTTTATTTTTGTCATTATTGTTATTAGTCTAAAACAACTAAATGCTAAGAAGAACTATTTTTTTTTAAAATTATTATAATAAAAGAACAATAATAGATAGTAAATATTAATGATGATGAAGAAATAAGATTGCAAAATGATGAACATGATGATAACATTGTCTTAGATGAAGTTGATTAGGCAAAATGATGAATATGATGAAAATGAATTATTATTTTGGGTCATTTGTAATGTATTATCACTCGAGTTTAATCAATTTGAATGTGTACCTATTAATACATGCTAACTAGATTTTTTTTTTAGTTAGCTTTTTAAATATTACTTACATAAGTGATGAATAAATTAGTCATTAGTTAAATATATTCAAAATTTATAATTAATATACCTTTTATATATGTATCTCAATAATTTTTTTTATAAATTTAATTAAGTATTTATGTATCTTACAATTCATGATACATTATTTAATAATTAGAGTTTAAAAGCTTATACTTATACTAGAATGGCCATACCCATTGGGTAATAGATATCCAACCTCATCCGATTCAAATGTTCAAAAATAATACTCTATTCTTAATGGATAGAAGGTAATTGGGTAAGGTTTATATATTGCCCGAATTTTTCGGGTAGGGTTTGGATATAACCCATTTATCCATTATTACCCATTTAACTAATTACTTCTAACCCTAACCCACCCAATTACCCAATAATCAAAATTACCAAATTGCCCCTAAAACTTCAAAATGACCAAAGTCTTCCTAAAATCCTCTAAAATTGCCAAAATACTCTCGAAATCTAAAAAATTACCAAAATACCCTTGAAACATCAAAATTACCAAAATACCCTAAAACCTTAAAATGATTGAAATACCTCCATAACCTAAAACATGATCAAGATACCCTTGAAACCTTAAAATGACCAAAATACTCCCAAAACTTAAAAATGATCAAAATACCTCATAAACCTAAAATATGACTAAAATACCCCTAAAACATAAAAAAAGACTAAAATACCTCTAAAATCTAAAAAATGATCGAAATACCTCTAAAACTTAAAAAATGACTGAAATACCCCCTGAAACCTAAAAATAAAAAAAATACCCCCTAACCATAAAAAATGATTGAAATACTATAGAAACTTATAAAATGACCAAAATACCCCCAAAATTTATGAAATGACAAAAATGCCCCAAAAACATATAAGATGATAAAAATACACTATAAACCTAAAAAATGATAGAAATACCCCCAAAACTCAAAAAAGCACTTATGGATATTGACTTTTTATGAACAAAGATGGAAGATTGCCATCAAGCTCTATTTCAAATCAAAGTTAATGAAGAGTATTGTTGTAAGTTTAACTAAAATTATGCTGTTTTAATTTGGTCTTTTTGTTTCATTGATGAGTAACGTAATATATTTTAATTACAGATATAGGCTTGTAATGTAATGAGATTTCTTAGATGGTTAGACTTACTATTATGTAATGAGATATTATAAATCTTCTTGAAAAGTGATGTGATGATGATGTTAGGTCACAAGAAGTAAGGATGATTTGGATCAGATTATTCAAGCTCGGCGCCATTAAACTCAAGCAAAGGTTGATGGTTGAATTCTTAATAATCTTTATGATGATGCTCACATTAAGGTAAGTTTTAATTCCAAGTGCTATGCTATTTATTATATATTTTATTTTGATAGTCTAATTTGTGCTTTTGTTTGTTTGTCTATTGTGTTTAGGTTGCTAAAGGAAAGCTTAGTTATATCTGTAAGATTGTGGAGATGTTTGAGGTTGTGGATGGAAGTTCTTATTTTATAGCTTAATGGCATTATAGAACCAAGGATACGGTAACTATCATCTTAACACCATCTGTTAATTGATTTTGATCCTCAATATTTAGCTTGCTAATGCCTAGTTTTAATTAAAAAAAAAATTCCACATGTCATACAGAAATGTAATAATCTTATTGAGAGCAAGCGCATATTCTATTAAGAAATCTAGGATGGTAACCCATTGGATTGTTTGGTTGAAAAATTAGCAATTGCTAGGATTCCTTTCAATGTATGATTTCAAGTTCTTATATATGTTCTCTGATTTTTATATAATGTGCTAGTAATTAAAGTTTGTTCCTCAAGTTGATCTAACAAAGAGAAAGTCAATTCCCAATTGTGATTACTACTGTGACATGCTCTATTTATTGCCATATTCTATATTTGTTAAGTTACCAACATGTTGGAATTTTGTGTTATTCGCATCAAATTGTATTTGAGTTTATAAATTCCAACCAACTGGTAACTTAACGAATTTAGAATATGGCAATAAATAGAGCATGTTACAGTAATAATCACAATTGGGAATTGACTTTCTCTTTATTGGATCAACCTGAAAAACAAACTTTAATTATTATCACATTATATAAAAATTAGAGAACGTATATAAGAACTAGAAATCAAACATTCAAAGGAATCCTAGCAATTGTTAATTTTTCAACCAAACAATCCAATGGGTTATCATGTCGGATTTCTAAATAGAATATGCACTTGCTCTTGATAAGATTATGACATTTTTGTATGAAACGTGGAAAAAACTTTTAATTAGAACTAGGCATTAGCAAGCTAAATATTGAGGACCAAAATCAATTAAAAGATGGTTTTAAGATGATACTTATTGTATTCTCAACTCTATAATACCATTGAGCTGTAAAATAAGAACTTCCATCCACAGCCTCAAACATTTCATCAATCTTGCATACCATTGGCCCATTGGTAGCCCATTGTGAATCATGTGTGCAAGATAGAAAAAACTGTTGTTTTGGAGATTAGAGTTAAATGTTGTTTTGAGAGAGAAAATTGTACTATCGCATTTTGTATTTTTCCCTAAGAATAGTGAAATTCCTGCAACTCCGTGAATGTAGGCGAATTGCCAAACCACGTAAATATTATCTTATGTGATTGTTTTTTTTTGACACATTTTTTCTCTATTTTTGCATCTCATAGATCTAAGAATTTTGTATGTATTCACTTCAACTGGTATAGAGCTTAGGGTTAAATTTGAGTGGGAGCAACGGTAAAGGAAACATGAAAGTCATCTAGAATAGAAAATTTTGATGACATAGACTTTGGATTCTGGACTACCTCTATGGGAAGAAGTTGCATCTACAGCTCTTGGGGGAGAAACCTGCAACAATGATGGATGGACTCGTCTTGATAGACGGGTACTGGGAGTTATCAAATTAAATCTATCAAGGTTTATTGCACACAATGTTATGAAGGAGAAGACCACAACAAATCTGATGAAGGCTTTGTCTGGTATGTATGAAAAGTTGTTAGCAAACAACAAGGTGAATCTGATGAAGGAACTATTCAATTTGAAGATGGCAGAGAATGCATCAGTAGCTCAACATCTGAATGAATTGAACACCATCACAAATCAACTGTCTTTTGTAGAAATAGATTTTAATGATGAGATTTGTGCTCTGATCGTTTTGGCTACTTTACCAAACAGTAGGGAGGCTATGGGAATGACAGTAAGCAATTCTATTGGAAAATAAAAATTGAAGTACAATGACATACGATATCTAGTTCTAGTTGAGGAGATTTGCAAAAGAGATGCAAGTAAAACCTTAAGATCTGGTTTTGCCTTATACCTTAAGATAAGAGATAAAATAAATGACAAAAATTCAAGTTGAGGTAGATCAAAATTCAGAAATTCTAATTGGAACAGATGTAAATCTTGTTTTGACTAACAAGTACAATGTTGAAAATGTGGCAAGGTTGGCACATTAAAAGGCACTGCAAAAGCCCTAAGAAGAATGATGATGAGGTACATGATGCATTACTTCTTGTTGTAGATAGTCTACTTGATGATTAGATTTTGGACTCAGGAGTTTCATTTCATACCACTCCACACCAAGAAATCATATAGAACTATATTGGAGATGATTTTAGTAAGGTGTATTTGGCTGATGGAAAAGCCTTGGATGTTGTGGGTATAAGAGACGTTTAGATTATACTGCCCCCCAATGGGTATGTCTGGTTATTACAGAAGGTTCGACATATTCCTGACCTAAAGAGGAATCTTATTTCTGTTGGACAACTTGATGATGAAGGGCATGCAATACTATTTGTTGATGATACTTGGAAGGTTACAAAGGGAGCCATGGTATTGACTCGTAGAAAGAAAACAGGTACACTGTATATGATCTTAAGTCCAAGAGACACAATTGCAGTTTCTGAAGCAGCTACTGATGCAAGCTTATGGCATTGTAGACTTGGTCACATGAGTGAGAAATGGATGAAGATTAAGGGTGGCAATTCGTGTTCGCGTGTCGGGTTAGTGTCGTGTCAACTCATACGTATCCGACTATATGGGTCAACACTAACCCGACATGTTTATTAAACGGGTCAAGATTCCTCAACCCTAACACGACCCATTTATTAAACGGGTTAGTTGTGTCGACCTGTTTATCTAATTTTATCAAAATGAAGAAAAACATTTATGGAAAAACAAGCAAATAAATATTTTAAATATAAAATTCAGAACTAATGAGTAATTATATTATAAATAATCATTCAAAACTAAATCATATCTCAATATCATAAATAATCAATCACAATACATCAAAGAAAATAAACTACAACAACTAATAAGTTTATATACTTATAGTTTGAATGGTATATTGGTAAAATTTCATTTAATTAAACGGGTCAGACGGGTCAAACGGGTTCTATAGGTTGAACCCTAACCTAACCCGTTTATCAAACAGGTTCGTCGTGTCAACCCAAATATGACACGAACCCATTAAGCTTCAATCCATAACCTGCTAATTTCGTGTCGTGTCGTGTCGGGTTCGCGGGTCGTGTTCAATTTTGCCACCCCTAATGAAGATGCTACTGTCAAATGGAAAACTACTAGAATTGAAGTCTATTAATTTTGACATGTGTGAAAGTTGTATCTTTGGAATGTAGAAAATTGTGAGCTTTTTGAAATCTGGCAAAACACCGAAAGTTGGAAATTTGGAGTTAGTACACATTGATTTATGGGGACCTTCTCCAATTGCATCCCTTGGAGGTTCAAGATATTACATCACTTTCATTGATGACTTAAGAAGAAAAGTATGAGGTTATTTTTTGAAAAATAAACCCAACATATTTGAGATTTTTAAGAAGTGGAAGGCTATGGTTGAGATAGAAACAGATTTGAAAATAAAATGTTTAAGGTTAGACAATGAAGGAGAGTACATAGATGGAGGGTTCAATGAGAATTGTGCTGCACATAGAATTAGAATGGAGAAGACCATTCCCAGTACACCACAACAGAATGGTATGACTGAGCGCATGAACAAAACTCTCAATGAGCGTGCTAAAAGTATGAGGTTGCATGCTGGATTACCAAAAAACTTTTTGGGCTGATGTTGTTAATACTGCAACTTACCTAATAAACCGAGGACCATCAATTCCTGTGGAGTTCAGAATTCTTAAGAGGTTTGGAGCGGTAAAGAGGTAAAGTTTTCCCATTTTAAAGTATTTGGCTGTATTTCTTATGTTCATATTGATTTTGATGCTTGTAGTAAACTTGATGCAAAATTTAAAATATGTTTTTTTATTGGTTATGGTGGTAAGAAATTTGGCTACTAGTTTTGGGATGAACAAAACCGAAAAATCATCAAAAGTAGAAATGTGATATTTAATGAACATGTTATGTATAAGGACAGATCAACTTTAGTGTAAGATGTAACAAGGATAAATCAAAAGAAATTTAAGTTTGTCAACTTAGATAAATTGACTGAAAATACTGTCTAGAAAATGGGTGAAGAAGATAGAGAGAATGTAAATTCACAGGTAGAACAAAGTACAGTTGTAACCGAAGTTCGTAGATCTTCTAGGATTACTAAACCTCCACAGCGTTATTCACCCGCTCTAAAGTATATCTTGTTGATTGATGGTGGTAAGCTAGAGTGTTATAATGAATCCTTGAAACATAAAAATTCAAGCAAGTGAGAGTTAGCCATGAAGGATGAGATGGATTTCTTGTTTGGGAATCAGACATGGGTACTAACTGAATTACCAGTAGGAAAGAAGGCTATGCACAATAAGTGGATATACAGAATAAAGAATGAGTATAATGACAACAAATGCTATAAGGCCAGATTAGTTATCAAAGGCTTCCAACAGAAGAAAGGCATTGACTACTTAGAAATATTTTCTCTAGTTATGAAGATGTCAACAATTAGACTAGTACTGGGAATGGTGGCTGGAGAGAATCTACATCTTGAGCAATTAGATGTGAAGATGACATTCCTTAATGGTGACTTAAAGGAAGACATTTACATGAGTTAGTTAGAAGGTTTTGCTGTTCAGGGGCAGGAGAGTCTAGTCTGCAAATTGAGAAAGAGCTTGTACAGCCTTAAACAAGCTCCAAGATAGTGGTACAAGAAATTTGACAGTTTTATGCGTAGAACTGAGTTGAAGAGATGTGAAACTAATCATTTTTGCTATGTTAAGTTATTTGACAACTTGTATATCATTTTACTACTATATGTGGATGATATGCTCATTGTGGGGTCTAGCACTGAGGAGAATAATTATATGAAGAAGCAATTTTCAAAACAGTTTGCAATGAAGGATTTGAGAGCTGCAAAACAAATCTTTGGTATGAGAATCACTAGAGACAAGGCTAATGGTACATTGAAGCTTTCACAAATAGAGTATGTGAAGAAGATTCTTAGTAGGTTCAATATGAATGAAGCTAAACCAGTGAGCACACTCTTGGGTTGTTATTTTAGACTAAGTAAAGAACAGTTACCGAAGATGAAAGAAGAAAGGGACCATATGAGCAAGGTACCCTATGTCTCAATTATTGGCAGCCCGATGTCTGCTATGGTGTGTACAAAGCCAGACATTACACATGTAGTGAGAGTTATGAGTAGATACATGAGTAGGTCAGGAAAGCAGCATTAGGAGGTAGTCAAGTGGATTCTAAGGTATTTAAGAAGTTCATCTAATACATGTCTTTGCTTTATAAGTGCAAGTTTGAAACTACATGGTTTTGTAGATGCTGATTTAGCTGGTGACATTGACAGCAAAAAGAGTACTACAAGTTTTGTATTTACTCTGGGTGGTACAGTTATATCTTAGGCTTCGAATCTACTGAGGATTGTTGCTCTGTCTATTACAAAAGCTGAGTATATTGCAGCAACTGAAACTGCAAAGGAGATGATTTGACTACACAGTTTCTTGGATGAATTGGATAGAAGCAGGAGATGGGCATTCTACACAATGATAGTCAGAGTGCAATTTTTCTTACTAAAAATTCAGTTTTTCATTCAAAGTCTAAACATAAACAGATGAAATACCACTTTATTTGTTACCTTGTTAATGATAAACTGGTGATACTTGAGCAGATTTGTGGATCTAAGAATCCGGCAGAAATGTTGACTAAGGGTGTCACCATTAAGAAGTTGTAGTTGTTTGCAGCTTCAGTTGGTCTTCTAGTTTGAGAACATGAGATGAGTTGTAGTGATGAGAGATTGTCTTTGGAGGATTGTGGTTGATTTCGGTGATTGAACTAGTCTCCAAGTGAGATATTTGTTGAGTTTTGTGGAGCCTAGTTGTGTTTTATCTGAATTATGACGTGACTCGAAATAATATTGTTATGGTTTTTAATGAGAGATTTTTCTGAGACTTAATCCATGGAGCGGAAGCTTGGGCCGATAATCCATTGTGAATCTTGTGCGCAGGATAGAAAAACTATTGTTTTGGAGATTAAGGTTTGATGTTGTTTTTTAGAGAGAAAACTGTACTACTGCATCTTGTATTTTTCTCTAAGAATAGTAAAATCCCTGCAACTCCATAGACGTAGGCAAATTCCCGAACCACTTAAATATTATCTTGTATGATTGTTTTCTTTGGCGCATATTTTTTTTCTCTATTTTTGCATATCATAGATTTGGGAATTTTGAGTATATTCACTCCGATGGGTTGTCATCTTGGATTTCTAAATAGAATACGCACTTGCTCTCGATAAGATTATATGACATTTCTGTATAACATGTGGAAAAACTTTTAATTAAAACTAGGCATTAGCAAGCTAAATATTGAGGACCAAAATCAATTAAAAGATGGTTTTAAAATGATACTTACCGTATCTCCAGCTCTATAATATCATTGAACTGTGAAATAAGAACTTCCATCCACATCCTCCAACATCTCCACAATTTTGCATATATGACTAGGATTCCCTTCAGTAGCCTAAACACCAAATAAAAAAATAAAAATAAATAAAAACACAAGTTAAACTATCAAAATAAAATATAAAATAAATATCATAGCACTTCAAATTAAAACTTACCTTAACATAAGCATCATTATAAAGATTATAAAGAATTCGACCATCAACCTCTATTTGAGTGTAATAGTGTCTAGCTTAAGTAATTTGATTAAAATTATCTTTACTTCTTATGACGTAATATCATCATCACATCACTTATTAAGAAGATTTATAATATCTCATTACATAACAATAAGTCTAAATATCTAAGAAATATCTCATTACATTACAAGCCTACATCTATAATTAAAAAATATTACATTACTCATCAATGAATCAAAAAGGACCAAATAAAAACAACATAATTTTAGTTAAATTGACAACATTACTCTTCATTAATAGTGATTTGAAATTGAGTCTCATTCATATGAATTGTTGATGAAAATGAAACTTCTTCAAGTTCAACCCCATTCATATCACACTCACAAGAAATTGTCGATGATGCCTCACAAATACTATGCCTCTCTCTGCAAGTTTATAAGGAGGAAAAAAAAAAAGAAATTAAAATAAAGTCTTTCAAATTTAAAAACACAAATACAATTTGATGCAAATAACACAAAATTCCAACCTATTGGTAACTTAACAAATGTAAAATATGGCAATATATAGAGCATGTCATAGTAATAATCACAATTGAGAATTGACTTTCTCTTTGTTGGATCAACTTGAAAAACAAACTTTAATTACTTTCACATTATATAAAAATTAGAGAATGTATATAAGAATTTAAAATCATACATTCAAGGGAATCCTAGCAATTGTTAATTTTTCAACCAAACAATCCAATGGGTTATTATCCCGGATTTTTGAATAGAATACCCACTTGCACTTGATATGATTATGAGATTTCTGTATGACATGTGGAAATTTTTTTTAATTAGAACTAGGCATTAGAAAGCTAAATATTGAGGACCAAAATCAATTAAGAGATGGTGTTAAGATGATACTTACTGTATCCTTGGCTCTATAATACAATTGAGTTGTAAAATGAGAATTTCCATCCATAACCTCAACACATCTCCACAATCTTGCATATATAACTAGACTTTCCTTCAGCAGCCTAAACACATCAAAAAAACAAACAAAAACACAAATTAGACCATCAAAATAAAATATACAATAAATAGTATTGCATTTCAAATTAAAATTTACCTTAATGTAAGTGTAGGGGTATTGGGCCCAGTAATTTATAATGGACGGCCCAACAAGGTCTTTTGGGCTAGAAACCCAAATCCGAAAACATCAAAATGATCGTGGAGTATTTAAGTATCCCATACCGTCCGAGGAGTAGACTTTTCCTCGGAATGTTAAGCCGAGGATACACAGTGTACGTGGAGGACAGTAGAAAGAGCGGTGGAAAGTCTAAAGTAAAGCTGCTACCACCGCCCATATATTAAAGACTCTGTAATTGATACGCGGACAGCATAGATGGAAGGATGTGACCTGAGCATAGAGCTTGGAACTTGGTCCCAAATCCCAGCGGGCTTTAGGGAAGAATGGATGGGACAAATATCCAAAAATCAGGGTTGCAGTGAGAGAGTGGAAGATGATGAAGAGAAGAGGAGGAGTATAAATAGGAGGGAAGGCATAGGAAGAAAGGGAGGCTTTTTGAGAAAGAAAAGGTGTATGATAATCAATACTTGTATCCACACTTAAGAAATACTATTAGAAACTATCCTCGGAAACAGTCCGAGGAGGAATTCTCAATCTTACTCTTTACAAACGATTCTTTGTTTTGTTCCATTGGGCCCAAAGCCCGTTCTTTTTGTGATTGTCTAAAGCCATCCTTGAAATCTAAATTACAAACCCATCCTCTACAAATTCATTGTGAACAAAGGCCTTTCAAGCCCATTTTCCTTCCAGTCATGGTTTGGAAATTTGAATTGTGTCCTTACAATTGGCGCCGTCTGTGGGAATTTAGTTTTTAAGGAGGTTTAGGACATCATGGTAGGATCAGAACCACCACGCAGTGCAGAGTCCGTCGGCTCCCAGCGTGAGGATCACTCCTTACATCCTGATCATGGAGAGAACCGAGAAGGAAGTGTACATACTACACACACCATCAGAAGTGCTAGTCATTCGCAAGGAGGAAGTAGAGTTCCTTATGAGAGAAATGCCAGGGCCATGCAGAAAGAGATTGACGGCCTAAAAAGGAGACTGCGTCACGTGAGGAGAAGGAGAACTCCTCCGGCCTCTGACCCCTCTTCGGAAGGATCCGAGGATGACAATTACGAGCGGAGATCCAGAACTCCCCCAGGTGAATATGTCTCTTCCGAGGAAGACAATCTGCATGAGAGGCGGGGCAGAGACTACCCCCCTAGGGGCTTGGGAAATGACGCAATGGGAAGAGCGTTGCACCAAATCTCCAGATCACCCTTCGCGCACAGATTGGAGGAAGGGAGGTTACCTCGGCGTTTCACACAACCGGCCTTCACTCTTTACAATGGTCGGACGGATCCTGTGGAGCACGTAAGCCATTTCAGCCAGAGAATGGCAGTGCATTCCAGGAATGAAACTTTGTTGTGCAAGATTTTTCCTTCTAGCCTAGGGCCCGTAGCCATGAGATGGTTTGATGGCTTAAGGGCAGGCTCCATTGATTCTTTCAAAGAGCTTACTAGAGCATTCGGTTCTCGCTTTATCACGTGCAGTAGAGTTCCTCGTCCATTGGATTCTTTACTATCCATGGCCATGAGGGAAGGGGAAACCCCGAAAACGTATTCGGACCGATATTGGGAAATGTTCAACGAAATCGACGGAGACTTTGACGATGTAGCCATAAGGACCTTCAAGGTCGGCCTACCAACGGAGCATGACTTGAGGAAATCCTTGACGAAGAAGCCGGTAAGAAGCGTACGTCGGCCGATGGATCGCATCGACGAGTACAAAAGGGTTGAGGAAGATCGGCGGCGGGGAAAAGGCAAGGCGAAGGTTATCCCACAAGAAAGGAGGGATTTCAGGTCGGACCGATACAACAACAATAGGCCTACGCGGGATTTTTCCAGGCAGGCTGGTCACATACCCCCACAAGTGGTCAACACCGTCTTCAGGGAGCCGGTGCAGCAGCTGTTGGAGAAAATAAGGCATGAGCCTTTTTTCAAATGACCGAATAAAATGGCAGGAGACCCTTTAAGACGCAACCAAAATCTCCACTGCCATTATCACCAGGAGAGAGGTCATACCACCGAGGACTGTCGCACTTTGTGGAATCATCTGGAACAATTGGTTAAAGAGGGAAAGCTGAAGCAGTTTCTGTACCAACCCAACGGGCGAGGAAACCAATCAGGAGTGGCAAACCACGACGGTCCTTCATCTAGACCTCCTCTAGGTACTATCAATGTCATTTTTGCAGCACCTGGTAGGACTGGCTCAGCTCCTTTCAGGGTAATGTCAGTTGCTCGAACATTTGCCGAGGAGTCACGGGATCAGCCGAAGAGGATTAAGGCAAGTATCCTGCCAGTCCTAAGTTTCTCTGAAGAGGACAAGATCGGGACCATCCAGCCTCATGATGATGCCTTAGTAGTAACCCTCAGAATAGGGAACTACGATGTAAAGAGGGTAATGGTTGATCAAGGTAGTGGTGCAGATATCATGTACCCTGACCTATTTAGAGGCTTGAAGTTAAGAGTTGAAGATCTTATGCCATATGACTCACCCTTGATAAGCTTCGAAGGGAGAGCCGTCGTTCCAAAGGGACAGATTAGGCACTGTGCAATCAGGTCCGGAGGTGGTAGACGTAGATTTCATCGTGGTCGATGCTTATTCTCCCTATACGGCTATTGTGGCGAGACCTTGGCTGCATGCGTTAGGGGCTGTTTCCTCAACCTTGCATGTCAAAATCAAATTTCATTCTGGAGACCAGGTGGTGGAGTTACTTGGGAGTCAGTCTGTGGCTCGACAGTGTGTCACGGCTGCAATTCTGCGTCGACCAGAACCAGACTCCCCGTCCTCGGCTAACGGTGAAGCATAGCAATCAAAGTCTCTTCCCATAGCCGAGGTAGATGAGGCAGTATGTGAAGAATTGGAGAAAATTATCATAGACAATGATCCGAAAAAGTTCTTCCAGGTTGGAGTTCAATTGTCGCAGGAAGAGAAGACAGAGCTGATTTTATTTTTAAAGAAAAATATGGATGTGTTTGCTTGGAACGCGTATGAGGCCCCTGGGGTTGATCCGAACTTCATATGTCATTATTTAAGGGTCAATCCAACTGTAGTTCCGAGGAGGCAACCACCTCGGAGATCCTCAAAAGAACATTCTGAAGCCGTAAAAGAGGAAGTGCTCAAACTCAAAGCGGCAGGGGCTATCAAAGAAGTGTTTTATCCTGAATGGTTAGCCCATACTGTGGTGGTGAAAAAGAAGAATGGGAAGTGGAGAGTTTGTGTAGATTTCACAGATTTAAACAAAGCTTGCCCGAAGGACTCATTCCCAATGCCTCGGATTGACCAGTTAGTTGACGCTACCGTTGGGCATCCTCGGATGAGTTTTCTCGATGCTTTCCAAGGTTACCACCAGATACCCTTAGCCGCCGAGGACCAGGAGAAGACTGCATTCGTCACTCCTACAGGAAATTATCATTATAAGGTAATGCCTTTTGGACTGAAAAACGCGGGGGCTACCTACCAAAGGATGATGACGAGGATGTTTGAGGCACGGCTAGGGAATACTATTGAGGTATATGTGGACGATATGGTGGTAAAGAGTAAAGAAGTTTACGCACATGCGGAAGATCGAGCAACACTTTTCGAAGCTAAGAGAGTATAAATTACGGCTCAATGCCTCTAAATGCTCTTTCGGTGTGGGGTCGGGCAAGTTTCTAGGATATATGGTGACTCACCGGGGAATCGAAGTGAATCTGCTCGGGTTAAGGCAATAAACGGCTTACACCCACCTCGGAATCCTAAAGAAGTGCAAAGGCTAACGGGTATGACCTGCTCTCAACCGATTTATATCTCGGTCCGCGGACAGATGCAGGCCTTTCTTTCAATTATTAAATAAATGGAAGGGTTTTGAATGGACCGAGGAGTGCGCAGTAGCTTTCCAACAGCTAAAAGAATATCTCTCGCGACCACCAGTTATGTCTCGACCAGAGGTTGATGAGATTCTATTCGCATATATTGCGGTGGCTAACCATGCTGTTAGTTTGGTTCTTATCCGAGATGACAATAACATCCAGAGACCGGTTTATTATGTAAGCAAATCTCTGCATGAGGCCGAGCTGAGTTATTTGCCACTGGAGAAAGCTATCTTGGCGGTGGTACATGCTACACGAAGACTTCCCCATTACTTCCAGTCTCATACGGTTATTGTTCTTACACAACTCCCTCTTAAATCAATTCTGCGAAGTGCGGATTATATGGGAAGAATTGCCAAATGGGGAATTGTCCTAGGAGCTTTCGATATCAAGTATATGCCCCGCACCTCTATAAAGGGACAGGTCATCGCGGACCTTGTGGCGGAATTTGCTGAGCCTTCGTTAGAAGACTATCAAGAAGGCATGGGTACAAAATCAGTAGGCATGATTTCGTGTGAAGGGCCTCTATTATGGAAAGTCCATGTTGATGGAGCAGCAAATCAGAGGGGATCAGGTATCGGACTAGTTTTGATATCCCCAGAGGGAATTACTTTTGAGAAATCTTTAAGATTGGGATTCTCGGCCACCAACAACGAAGCAGAGTATGAAGCCGTCCTCGCAGGGATGAACATGGTTCATAAAATGGGAGGAAAGACGATGCAGATGTTCTCGGATTCACTATTGGTGGTAGGCCAAGTAGAAGGGAAGCTAGAAGCAAGGGATTCCAGAATGCGAGAGTACCTAACCCAGGTCAGGTATATGCAACCTAAATTTGAGTCTTTTTCACTATTACATATATCCAGATGTGGCAATACCCATGCCGACTCATTAGCCACGCTCGCGACGTCCTCGGCACAAAGTCTACCACGAGTTATCCTCGTTGAAGATTTGTTGAAACCCACTGGGACGGACGGTAACTCCGCTCAAATTCTTCAAATTAGGACAGGGCCTAGTTGGATGGATCAAATAGTAACATTTCTCAAAAATGACATCCTGCCTGGAGAAAAGGCTGAAGCAGATAAAGTTCGCAGGAAAGCCACTCGTTTCTGGTTATCCGAGGACCAAAAATTGTACAAACGTTCCTTTTCAGGACCATATTTGCTATGCATACACCCCGAAGCAACGGAGCTACTTTTGGAAGAGTTACACGAAGGGATTTGCGGAAGTCACACAGGAGGAAGGTCTTTAGCTCACAGGGCCCTTACTCAGGGCTATTGGTGGCCAAATATGCAGAGAGAAGCGCAAGATTACGCAAAGAAATGTGACCAATGTCAAAGGTTCGCTCCAAATATACATCAACCAGGTGGAGTCCTGAATCCTCTATCTAGCCCATGGCCTTTTGCCCAATGGGGCTTGGACATTGTTGGACCCTTCCCCAAAGCAACGGGAAACAGACGGTGGCTTCTCGTGGGAACAAATTACTTCACCAAATGGGTTGAAGCTGAGCCATTATCAAACATCAGAGACACGGAAGCAAAAAAGTTTGTATGGAAGAATATCGTTACCAGGTTCGGCATTCCTCATACTCTCATTTCAGATAACGGTTTACAATTTGATAGCAAAGCCTTTCGGAAATACTGCTGTGATCTTGGCATTACGAATAGATATTCCACTCCGGCTTATCCCCAAGGAAATGGGCAAGCCGAGGCATCAACAAAGTAATAGTGAGCGGACTCAAAAAGAGGTTGGGTGACGCCAAGGGGAGGTGGGTGGAAGAAGCTGCCACATGTCTTGTGGACGTATAGAACTACACCACGAAGATCCACGGGAGAAACACCCTTCGCCATGACTTATGGGGCCGAGGCGGATAATCCCCTTAGAAACGGGTTCCCGACCACGAAGAAAAGCTCCTTTATTCCGAGATAGCAATGATGATACGGTAATGAGAAACTTAGACTTAGTTGAGGAACGGCGAGAAAGCGCCATGGTTCAACTAGCTTATTATCAACATAAGCTCGAGCGGGGTATGATTCTCATGTGAAACTTCGACCTCTTGGACCGGGTGACTTAGTACTAAGGAAAGTTTTGGGCACGATGAAGAATCCTGCGTGGGGAAAATTGGGGCCCAAGCGGGAAGGACCTTATCGTGTTACTTCGGTAGCGGGAATAGGGGCCTACAATGCTGGAGGATTTGGACGAAAATGTTGTACAACGTCCACGGAATGTAAATAATCTACGAAGGTACTATTACTAAATAAAAGGCACTTCGGCCGTTCTTTGTTGTAAACTACATTATATTCGTTATCTTCATTCGTCGAAGTATCAAGCCGAAACTTGGTATGCACGGATCCTCGGACCACATACCTCGTCTAAATTGATATTCTTTACTAAGTGTTAAACGAGAACCTAAGTTACGTACGGTCCTCGGATCACCTACTTTGGGAAAATTAACATTTTAAATTTATTCGTCTAAGTATCAAGCTGAAACTTGGTATGCACGGATCCTCGGACCACATACCTCGTCTAAATTGATATTCTTTACTAAGTGTTAAACGGAACCTAAGTTACGTCCGGTCCTCGGATCACCTAATTTGGGAAAATTAACATTTTAAATTTATTCGTCTAAGTATCAAGCTGAAACTTGGTATGCTTGGATCCTCGGACCACATACCTCGTCTAAATTGATATTCTTTAATAAGTGTTAAACATAACCTAAGTTACGACTGGTCCTCTGATCACCTACTTTGGGAAAATTAACATTTTAAATTTATTCGTCTAAGTATCAAGCTGAAACTTGGTATGCCGGGATCCTCGGACCACATACCTCGTCTAAATTGATATTCTTTACTAAGTGTTAAAACGGAACCTAAGTTACGTCGGTCCTCGGATCACCTACTTTGGGAAAATTAACATTTTTAAATTTATTCGTCTAAGTATCAAGCCGAAACTTGGTATGCACTCGGATCCTCGGACCACATACCTCGTCTAAATTGATATTCTTTACTAAGTGTTAAACAGAACCTAAGTTACGTCTGGTCCTCGGATCACCTACTTTGGAAAAATTAACATTTTAAATTTATTCGTCTAAGTATCAAGCTGAAGCTTGGTATTGTTGGATCCTCGGATCATTTACTTGGGAAAAATTAATACATCAGATATTTGCGTAGACCATATGCCTTATCTTTACATAGTTCAAACTAGAGATCCAAAACGAAGAAACAAATACTCAAAATGCATCACTTAAAGCAGTTCTCGGCATAATTAAGCCTTCCTGGAGTATCAATTTCAATTCAAGCTGTTGTTAATAACTTTGGTAAAAGACAAAGAGATGATATTTATGGAATGATATGATCGAACGAGCAAAAGTAAGAATCATCCAAACAAGTAAAACAAACATTCGTGCTTATATTAAATTCAAAGTAAGTACTTTTTCAATCACATTTAGAAATTACACTTAGAGATAAAACAAAATAAATAAATTAAAAAAAAAAAAAAAAGGGAAGGAAGACAGCAGGCATTCATTGTTTCAGCTTGATCTTCAGAGGGCCTTTGGGGTCTTTAGGAGATGGAAGTTGGACCGAGGACTCAACGGCAATTCCTTTGCCTTTGGAATCATCTGTCAAGGGTATTGGATTAGCTTGATCACCCAACTCATCCTTCGAAGATACCTGAAGGTCACTTGAGGGCTGTACGTCTTCAAGCGCCTTTTCTTGTACTGGATCAGCTTGCTTAGAAGCATCTTCAGGAAGAGTTGAATCCTCAGCCAAATCAGCCCCCTTATCCTCGGATGATCCCCTGGGCGGCTTCTTGGGCAACTTCGGGAATGGAAGAAGCGCGAATTGCGGGAGGATAGTAGACACTCTCTCGCTTTCCAAAGAGTGGAAGAGGCATCAACCCCCAGCTTGGGAAAGTGCCTCATTCCACACTTGGAGGCGTGTAATGCCTACATACCTCGGGAACTCGAGCCTTGAAGGTTTCGGTGACCTCTTTCACGCCTATATCATAACCGTCTTGTTCGGCTTGGTCCCTTGAGATCTCGGCCTCTTCTTTTGCTTTCTCGGCCTTTTTCTTCTCCTCAATGGCTTCCTCTCTGCCCTTAATGGCTTCCTCTTTGGCCTTCTCACACTCGTCCGGATCTCTCTTGAGATCCTCTACGAGCCTCGCGTCGTTAAGAGGTTGTTGTCGGCTTCGTGGAGCTTTAGGCGGCGATCCTCGGCTTGATTAGTCGTAGTCTTCGGATCAGCCTCCAAGCCCGCCTTATCACTCTCGCCTTGGCCAACTTTGCTGTGACCTCCACGGTTTCTTCTTATGAAGGTCCGTGATCTTTTGGGCGGTTTCACGCCTGGATTCCTCGGCCCTCAAAGATTTATAGGAGTTGATGGCGATCTCCTCTGCCCTATGGGCAGATTGAACGGCCTACGAACAAAACATAGAAAAATCAGACATATATATATAGGAAATAAAAACAAAGGCCAAGATCTTAGAGAAAGAAAACTTACCATTGCAAGCTCCTTCTTCAAAGTCATGAAGACGGTATGGTCCCTTTTCTTTCTCAGCTCAACCATATCCTCGGGGAGTAACAGCGCCTGCTCCAAAGCATCCGCGACGCATGCAGCTGTCCCTTCATCGGAATTCCTAATGGATGCATCCACAGTAATGGCCTCGTCATCCATAGACATATCAGGGAGCCATAAAGGGGCGCGCACGGCCACCTGTTGGTCAGTTCTTCTCTCCGACCTAGTTCATGCAGTGCGGGCTGCTTTGCACCTTTTCCACCTCGGGCTCCTTGGAAACGAGCCGCTTCCCTGCCTCCACCACTTCCTTTCCTTTCGGCTGATCCCTTTTTCTTTTGAGATCAGCTATGGTGGTGCGTTGGGTTTGGGAGGATGGGGGAGGAGGAGGAAGCCTAGCTTCAGGGCCTTTGTCAGCACCCTTTTCTTGAGTCCGAGGGCGCACCTCTTTTGGTGGTTCTTGGACTCGGGGGGCCTTATCAGTGCCCTCAAGAACATCCTTTAGACTGGGCTTAGTCTTTCGTTGAATGCCCATAGTGTCAAGTTCTTCAGTAGTAACCTTTAAGATATGGGTAGAGGTGCCGAGGATGGAAGTTGAATCTTCAGGAGAGTAGGGTTGATTAAAAACCTCAAAATCGTCCTCGGAATCTGATACCTCAACTATTTCTTCTTCTTCTTCCTTTACAGTGGAGTGAGAAGGCGCGGCTTCACCAAATGTTAATTTTGTGGAGAAAGGAACTGTGGGAATCCCAACCGGAACGAATTGTGGTGGTTGGATTGGTTGGGTGACCAAGGTACCTTGAGGAATGGCAGTCCCCTCCGGTAGCAAAAAACCCTCAACGAACAACGATCCAGGAAGACGAGGATCGCGTGGGCTTTGATCACGCACTTCGGCGCCTGAAAGGCTTTGGATATTGGATTGTAGCCGAGGATCAGATGAGCTGCTCGGAGTTGACCGTCAGTATGCACAAAAACCTCAGCTTGTAGGATCCTATCCAACCGTCCGAAGTCAACGAGATTGGGATGACGATCCGCGGCGTGTGGATCTGTAGAGTTGTCCAAGTAAAAGAGGGTAAGAATAAGTAAAAAGACAGAGGATAATAGTATGTAAAAGAAATTTCACCTGGAGTCCCTTCCCTTGTCGGACAGGGGAGGCCGTCGTGCCAATTTCCTGATATGATCAGGAAGTCGTTTTTTAGGCCCTTATTTGATTCAGGCAGACATTGGATTAGCCTAACCTCTAGGTATCTAGATTTTAGGTAATACTCATCTTTTTTGCTTAGGTAATGGAGGTTGTAAACCCAGTTCACGTCGTGGTGAGTGAGCCCTAAGTTCATCTTCTCATTTAAGGCATCTATGGAACCTAGGATCCTAAAGACATTTGGGGCGCACTGGGTGGGAGCTAATCTAAAGGCCCTAAAATAATCCCTAGTCACGGTTCCCATGGGAATTTTCATTCCCCCTTCGATGAACGCAATCATCGGGATTACGACTTCCCCCGTTTTTCTTTTTGTATAATACTCTTCCTCGTTACAGTACGTAATGGATACATCCGAGGGAATTTTGTACCTAGCCTTAAACTGCTCTATTTTTTCGTTCGAATCTACCAGGGACGCGAACCTACCCATTCTTTTTTGAAAAAAGGGGGGGTGGGAAGAAAACTAACTACGCGGATGAAAGACACGGTGAAAAGGAGAAGACGGGAAGGAAAAGAAACAAAAGAAACAAAAGCCGATAAGGAGGGGAAAGAGTATTGAAGAACTTACTTTTAAAAGAAGAAAGCACGTCACCTCGGACAGAGTACTTGATAGAAAGAGAGAGTACGGGGAGATGGAAAGTGTGGCGAGGTACGTTATCGGGTTTCGTAGTGTGAGGAAGTTTGAAGAAAATTAGTATTTATACGTCAAAAGGTGTTTTGAAGCGGGCGAATTCCCGCCTCAACACAAAGAATCGCTCTCGACCGTTGGATATGTGTCATATCAATGAAACGTGGGGGACATGGAAGCGCCAATAATAAATTCGAGGGCGTTTCGCATACCGAAGCATCGGGAACACGCGATGGGTAATTCAGAAGTTATTTCCGTTTGTAATATTCTAGGATCTGCGTGGGTGAAAAGGTCTTTTAAATCGAGATCCTATTTTCCTCCCGAGGTGAAAGAAAAATAAAGAATCTCGAGGGGCTATTGTAGGGGTATTGGGCCCAGTAATTTATAATGGATGGCCCAACAAGGTCTTTTGGGCTAGAAACCCAAATCCGAAAACATCAAAATGATCGTGGAGTATTTAAGTGTCCCATACCGTCCGAGGAGTAGACTTTTCCTCGGAATGTTAAGCCGAGGATACACAGTGTACGTGGAGGACAGTAGAAAGAGCGGTGGAAAGTCTAAAGTAAAGCTGCTACCACCGCCCATATATTAAAGACTCTGTAATTGATACGCGGACAGCATAGATGGAAGGATGGGACCTGAGCATAGAGCTTGGAACTTGGTCCCAAATCCCAGCGGGCTTTAGGGAAGAATGGATGGGACAAATATCCAAAAATCAGGGTTGCAGTGAGAGAGTGGAAGATGATGAAGAGAAGAGGAGGAGTATAAATAGGAGGGAAGGCATAGGAAGAAAGGGAGGCTTTTTGAGAAAGAAAAGGTGTATGATAATCAATACTTGTATCCACACTTAAGAAATACTATTAGAAACTATCCTCGGAAACAGTCCGAGGAGGAATTCTCAATCTTACTCTTTACAAACGATTCTTTGTTTTGTTCCATTGGGCCCAAAGCCCGTTCTTTTTGTGATTGTCTAAAGCCATCCTTGAAATCTAAATTACAAACCCATCCTCTACAAATTCATTGTGAACAAAGGCCTTTC